>NW_027192144.1:1094255-1103592 GCF_041956525.1 Rhizomucor pusillus | reverse complement strand
CAGGAAGGCGGCCAAATCTATCTGCCAATCAGCTGTGTTCGGATCGATTACTGGAGGAGGCGTTTCGTCTGTATTTCTCATAGATACATCCGCGTCGTTTTCATCGGCGGAGCAGTTACTTCTAGCGTTGCCGCATGTATCAGGCACAGCCTGCGCCATAGATGATGTATGATTAGATAATGTGTTGAGTATCTGTATACCCGACATTCCAGATGCGAAATTATCTAAAGAAAAAACATGCGAGAGAGTGAGTGATTAGGATCACCCAATATCCACCAGTTCATTTTTCAAACTTTTACCATTGTTGTTTTGGAAAGCAAGGTTGTCCAAATCGCGTAGCGATTTGTAGCACCATTTTGCGGTTTTGTGATAGGCTTGGTATTCCAGCAAGCAATTGAGACACTTATCCCAGCTATCTGCTAGAGACTTCTCGCCGATTTCTTGCTTTATCCGAGGAAATAATCGAGCCATCAGCAAGACTGTCGCAGCCGTGTACAAGTCTAAAGAAATAACATTATATACTCCTTTCCTTTCGAGATCGCCGTTACTATCGACTTACAGAATATATTGTACCACCAAGCTGGCAAATGGAGACTTTTGTGGTTTGTATGCCGTATCAGATCCACGAGTTCCTGTGCGACTCGTACGCAGACAGTCGAGCAGTTTATGTAAACTGACTTTTGAAGGTCCATGTTGGCAGATGTGCTCTTCTCTTCCACACTCGCATGTCCCGACTCTTCCGAGGCAAAAAAGTATGCAAACAATGGCCGATACAGCAATATACAGGTGTGAAGAAATCTAAATTTGGAAAACAGCACGATGAATTCTAGAATGCGACGTACATAGATCTAAGTTTACCGTGCTCGCAATACATTGTTTTGTCGAATAATGGCATTGTCAGATATCGAAGCAAGCCCGGACGGTTTCAGGAACCAGGGAAGTGCCCTTTCCCATGAGCTCAGTGCTGATTGCAAACGTATGACGGCGTTCAAACCACCTTCTTGTTCCGGCGTCGTCCCAGCGACAGATCGGCGGTCGCCACCGGAATAGACTGTGTTCAATATATCTCCCATAATTTCGTACAACTGCAGCGTATGCACAAAAAACGCCATATGGCTCGGCTTGTCCTCTGGCTGGACTGCCGGTTTCTCACTGGAAAGCAGATCGTCGTCGATGATTTGAGGCAATGCAGGATGCTGTGATACCGGAATCATGAACGGACGTCCATACGCCATTGATATAAATCTTATTGTGTAAATATGTGTAAGTGACAAATTGCTCCTTTACCCTTGCCCTTCATTCTAATTTACCTATCCAGAACGATGCATCCTCCCCACAGTCTTTTCTTGAGTTCCTTGTCGAGCTGATTACTAGATCGGCCGCGACTAGCATTCATGCTTCGCGGAGGACGACCATCCAGGTGCAAACCGAGACCTTGAGCAACACGGATGGCCAAGCCGACAACAAGCCAGCAGCGTCCGGGCATATTTGTACATTGGAGATATTGACCCATCAAGAGCAGTGCTTGGACCACCATAATGTTACCCTCTTCCAGGATATCAAAATGCAGCAACTTTTTTGATCGCTGGAAGAACACATCGGACGCCGGCTCCCTCTCTAGCTCGTTGATCTCTGGCGATAACTGGCACCCCAATGCAAACACAAGGTTTAGAATGCATTGGAACAGCGGATCTGTTTCCAGCCGGTCTTCCAAAAAAAAAATTATCAGGTGAGAGAAAGGAACAGGTTCCGCTGTTGATATTTATACCTTCTTCTTCTTCATCCTCGCTCTCCGAGCAGTTCCAAAGCCGAACATACGTGCCCATAAACAACGGTCGATGCAAGAACGGATATAAGCAATGCACGAGGTTCCAGTACGTTTTCACTAGGTCGTCAGCGACTTTGCGGGGTGGAAGCACATAGTCGTTAAGCATGATGCCTCTGTAGTGTCCGCCGCGCACCGACGACGGCGGTCGCAATGATGATCCTCGCAAAAAGCTGCTGCTTCGCGTACGCTCGTCGCTGTTGCCTCCAAAAAGTGATGATGGAGGTGACGAGGAGGAGGAGGAGTAAGAGGCAGTCTTCTTTCCAATGACTTGCCGGACCTCCTTCACAAACGAGAGACCGCTGGATGATCCAAAGTAGCCGTGACGGTCATCGTCTCCTCCTTCATCGTGATCTTGACTGTCAGAGTTGTTGACAGCACCCATGGCATCGATTTGGACCTGGTCTTCTTCGTCTTGATTTCCTCGTTTTCTCGTTGCATCGGATAGAGCAGTCGTGGTGGGCGAACTTGCAATGTCGTCGGGATGCACGCTGGTTCGCCTGTTCCGAGGTGCAGAGGTAAGGCTATGGATTGATGTAGGATCCGAGTGTACACTGTGCACGGATGGTAGACCTCTCGACGACGAAGGGCTCTGATAAGATGCTGATGTTTGAATACTCGAAGAGACACTTTGCGATGAAAATAGAGGCACTGCGGTTATCTGGGAGGAGGAGAATTCTGTTGACATGGACGATATTGATTGGGTAACCGATATACTTTGGGTTGCTGATGCAGAAAACGGTGATGTTGATGTGGCATCTTGCATGAAATCTGAATTTTGGGTGATTTGCTGCTCAGACCGGCCAGCGGGTTCGTGAGGACGCTGGGAACCCAATGAGCACTACGGCTAATCACTTGGCTGTAAATTACCTACCGGAGGTAAGGGTTTAAAGTTGCTCGATATGGATGACGATTGTTCACGTTCAAAAGTATCGCTATTCGCTCGCTCAAGTTCTCTAACTCGGTCTTCGAGCAATTGCACGTACCTGAAAAGCAGTTAACAGAGCGTTAGTAAATAGAGATTTTCAACAGTCGTGACAGAATGATTAATAAATTTATATATAATATACATACTGACTCTTGATTCCTCTTTTGCCTCTTTCCGGCTCATAGTGGCAAGATTCTGGAGGCAGGTTCTTTTTTGCACACGATCCACAAATGGGCCTCGCTCCATCGCACCTTGTCTTGCGCTGTCGACATTCGTGACAGGCGAGTGAGATCTTTTGGCGCTTGGAAGGACGAATCTGTGATTTCCTCGCTGGTGCGGGAAAGAGTGGTAACGATCGCACCGACGAAGCGGGCAGTATGGGCAGGAGGCCACCTGGATGCTGCTGTGCTGCTGCTGCTGCCTGCGAGGTTGTTGGCGGTAATTGTTCTTCTGCTAGCAGTGACAACGGTGGTAGAGACTTCCGATTGTTAGAAGGCGCAGCTTCCGGTTGAACTTTGGTGGGTATCATTATGCTTACAGCGATGAAACTGTTAAGTTCCCCCAACCCCGTGCGTGGGCATTATT
This sequence comes from Rhizomucor pusillus, assembly GCF_041956525.1. Taxonomy (NCBI): domain Eukaryota; kingdom Fungi; phylum Mucoromycota; class Mucoromycetes; order Mucorales; family Lichtheimiaceae; genus Rhizomucor; species Rhizomucor pusillus. The sequence continues at coordinate 1,100,254 of NW_027192144.1, read as the reverse complement.
TTGCGGGGTAAATGTGGAGATAAAGCAGCAAGCCGACTGGAAATTCATCCTATTGGCACGGAAGGACGTTGTTGGTTCCAGCATCTATTATAGGTTTACACTTTATAAAGAGCCCAATACACAACTCCTTTGCAAGATCTGTTTTCTCTCTCTCCTGACTTCTGTACTCACATACTAAGCATGTCACCCGTTTGGACCCGTCTTATTCGTTTCGTCGGTACTGACAACAAGATCTATTTCGGAGAACACATTATCTCCAAGGCGGAAGATACTGTTAACCAACTTCTGGCTACCGGTTCCCTCGAAGCAAAAGTCATTGTCGGCGATGTTCTATCTGATGAAGCTATAATCACAGATCAAGTTATCAAGGTCCAGAGTTTGCTTGCTCCTCTGACTCGTGAACAAATTCCTATCATGAAATGTATCGGTCTCAACTACAAAGCTCACAGTAAGCAAGAAGAAACAGTAACGTTACAAATATCGGTAAATATTCATTTTTCCTCTTATAGTTGCCGAGGGTGGTCGCACACCTCCTCCCTATCCCTCCATCTTTATCAAGCCTTCAACGTGCCTTGCCGACGCGTACGAAGATATTCCCATCCCAAGAACTGCTCAGGGCACAGTGGATTACGAAGGTGAACTCGTAAGTTTAATTTTGGACGAGTAATTTCAATTTAAATAACTAATTCATCATTTGTGTACTTAGGCCATTATCATTGGCAAGACAGGCAAGAACATCCCTGTTGAACAAGTCAGTGAATACATTGCCGGGTACACCGTTGCCAACGACGTCTCCTGCCGCCACTGGCAGCGCGATTCCAAATTTGCAGGTGGCGTTCCACAATGGTGTTTCAGCAAGGGCTTCGACAAGTATGCGCCGATCGGACCTGCTATTATATCAGCCAAGATTCTGGGCGAACGACCCGCGCTCGATCTCGTAACTAGAGTCAACGGCGAGACCCGTCAGAGAACCAACACTTCCGATTTGTTGTTCCACGTCCCTGAAATTGTATCGTTTGTTTCACAAGGCACAACGCTCGAGAAAGGCACCGTCATCATGACGGGTACTCCAGCTGGTGTGGCGATGGGCATGAAGGAGCCGAAATATTTGCAGAACGGAGACGTCGTATCTGTAGAAATTGCTTGCATTGGCAAGATTGAAAATCGCATGGCCTTTGAGCAGTAGAATATTTTTCCATTTTTGTAGATTTGTACCATAGTGTAGTAACAATAAAGCGCCGAACTCGGCACAGCAACGATGTTTGTATAGTGAGCAGGCATTCTGGAACGACGGTCCTTCAACCCAAAGAGAAAAGGGGCCCGCACGTCCCACCATTATTCGGAGACCAAAGATGCAGGGACCAGAACGTCCAGTGTCCAAACGGAAGAGATCTTGTTTTTGGAAAGAGACAGTCGCACAGAATGTTTCATCATTTAGGGAGACCAAAGTTAACATTGGAGTTTTATGAAATGTTTTTGTGTATTCGAGCTTTTTCTGTAGAGTTACACGACAAGGAGAAGAAGAAAAAAGGTCGATATTGTACAAATGAATGTATGAGAGTTGAGTCAATGAAAGAAAAGGTGGTGGTGGTGGATGAAACGGTAGAGGCAGGAGAAAACGTTATACAACCATAAGGTATGCTAAAAAAGAATATCCAGCCATCCTCCAGGGATGGAATGCAGAAAGAAAAAAAAATTGCTCATTTCACGTTAATAATCTAGATACTCCAAGTGATGGAGATGCGGCCTTCTGAGAGATCACCAATCTTCTTGAAGGCTGCGGGCGACAAATCGACAGATCCCTTGGCGCAGGATGGGCAAGTATCGACAACTTTGACAGTGACGGATCCGCTCTTGCTCTTAATCTTAGCAGATTTGCCGCAGTATTCTCCAGATCCCATGAGTTCAGAGCTCAAGGCAGCCACCAGTTCGTCGTCGCTGTTCGTTTCGCCGCAGGAACCCAGGCCAACTTCGTAAAAGGTAGCGTCGCCAGAGTACGAAGCACGTTTCTCGATAGGGGCAGCGTTGGCGAGTAGAGCGAAGAAGAAAAGGAGCGCGACAAGAAGTTTGGTAGCAGCAGTAGAGCGATGCATTTTTGGCGGTGTGTGCGGAACGTCCAGCGTCGGTGGTGGTGGTTTAGTAGTAGTAGTGAGATAGATGGAGAGTGGCGAGATGGCAGCAGGAGGGCGATCCCTTTTATATTGGAACGGCCCGGAGGATCTAGACATTGGGATGGGGTGGATCGGTCCCTTTGAAGGGCGTCAAAATTTTCAGGTAGTACAAAGAATAGATGCCCCCTTTGTTTACACATTTCTTGAGCTGTCAAAAATGCATTGATTCAGAGGCAGCGAATGCACAGAAATGATCAGATACGATGAAAGCCATTTCTCCTTTCCACGCATACTTTGCACCCAAAATGAAATGGTTTCTATTGTTCTCATTATTTTTATCGTCGGAGAGGCGGAGACAACTCGTCAAATACAAACCGCGTGGCAAATGGAACGCCGCTTTAACCGGTTAGAGCCCATGCGCATTAATTAGCAACCGATTGCGTGGCATGGTTCCCTTTTGCTGATCTCACACACACACTGCCAAGACCTTTTTCCGCCCGGTAGCAAACATCATCAATACTAACGATAATTACATTCTCGTCAATGCCTATTCGCCATCGTGATCATGGGTCCTGAAATAACCTAATTTTTCTTCTTCTCCATTAGCAATCCATCATTCCATACTTAGGGGTCCGCTTCTTCGTTCGGCTTTTACACTGGAACGGAACCCGCACCCACCGAAACAAACAAACAGGTCCCAAGCCAGCTTCGGATAAAGTTCTTGATACATCGTCGTCTCTCTAGCCACTGCAAAATTTTCACAGAGATCTTCCAATGAAAACGGAGATAGCTGTATGCATGCCCTATATTTCATCATAAGCACCCGAGCTGATTTCTGTTGATTCTAAACCAGAGCACAGTTGCAGTAACCGATCCACATCAACATCTATAGCACCAGCTGTCCAACCTGTTGTTTCTGCAAAGGAACTATAAACGATCTTTGCAAACAAACAATGCATATTGTATTGATTAAACGCTACATTGTCCGGATCATAACTTGCAGAAAGACGGATCAAAGCTGAAGATGGGGTATCAACAGCATAATAGATAATATTGATTGTAATAAAAAATGTACGCTGGTGACAATCATTGTTTCCGGAATAACTAGATTTAAGCATGTCACTATGCTTTACAAGAGCAAAATCATAAAAATAGGTCAGCAAAAAGATTTTTCATACAGATATATGACAAGTCTACATGATTGTCGAGACGATAAGGAAATGATAAGAATTTCAGTCGGAGGACTGCCATACGTCGTTCGTGTGCTTTGTCAGACGGCAAAAACGTGCTTGCGGGAATGGGCGTGCTGCTTTGAAATGCAGAACTTCACATAATCCGACAAGAGCACAAAAGTACATGATAAAGACTTGCATCTGTCCGATGTAGCCAAATTCATTCCCCTCCCTGCTGTGGGTCCTAGTCTAAGGACATTTCCCCAAACTGTGAAATATCTTAATATGCTTCATATGCATAGCTCTATTTTCAGGAACCAGTGCTGTGGCCTGCCTATAAATGTAAACAGTCACCAATAAGCGTTGCATAGTTAACAATGACCTAATTAGCTTTGGAAGGACTTATTACAAGGGCATCCTTCCAGCAACAGCCAGATAATCAGATATATACTCATGTATGTAAACTTTGTGAGATGGTGCTATAACCTCTATGTATATCTATGTGGACGTCTGTGTTCTTTACACTTGCGACCTGTACAGCAATGAGCATCGCAGCTGCTATTCCGACAGATGCTCTGCGCAAATATTGTATGTATGTGAGAACTACTCGTGGTCTCAGGGGCATTCATACAGTACGTATGTCTGTATCTTGTTTCCATGCATCGGACAGGATATGCTCCCTTCTACCTATGTAGCTATACTGGCGTAGATACTCTGTCCCAGGCCTGTTACCAGCTGCGCACTGAAAGATGAATGGTGCTTGCAGACATCGTATGTCTGACAAGTTCTGGAGCACGAAAGCTTTGTCACGCAACACATTTGTGGATTTATGACATCATTTGGAAGTATACACAAACGTCCCGTAGGCATTTAATATCTGGCAGAACTAATAGCAAAGGGAAGAAACCACTGCTATCAGAGTTCGGTTTAAGTCTTCCGATATATACTTTCCTCAAACGATCGACGTGCCGTCTGTATATTTCAACACATGAATACAATATTCGATTGATCTACCGTCTAAACTTGCAAATGGATCCGCTTTATAACTAGTACGGGTGAGTACTGACGGTGGCATATGTCGCTTGTCGCTGAGCTACGATTGCGAAACGTACGACTGTAACCCCATTCACAGTGCTAGCGCATTAGATAATCATCATTCATTCTCGAATCTTCAACTGTCGATAAAGTTTGAAGTGCGTCAATCGACGACCTAGGTTTCCCCAAAAGTTAAGCTACTGCCAACGTTGTTATACCTCACACAGTGCTTTTTGATATCTAAATGCAATAATACTTGGATATGCCAGCGTATATTAGGCCTGGAAGTTGTTCGCATCAATTGCTGATCCCAGCATGCTGCGGGAAAGCTGCAATCATGCCACCCGGGATCTGCCAAAAAAGCCAGATCCATGTGAAAAGCGAATAATTGAATTTTCACGTGGGCACGACAAGGAGAGGGAGATCACGGACGACGCACCAGCCATTCCCTTATTTTTTTGGCTTTCTGTGTTCCACCTTCTTTTCCCCTTCGCGAATGCATTCCTGTTTGACCTGCTGCACATTTACTTGAATGGAAGAACTACGTCCTTCTGTCCACTACCACTCTTCGTCGTCGACTCGTTCCTCCCGCTCATTCTGCAGCGACGAGGGCTACTATTCCGACGACAAGCCGTCGTTCTCTTCCGTTGATACGGAGGAGTCGTCTGATCACGATAACAAAAAGAAGCACGATCGAGAGATCCCCATTCTAAAAAGTACACGTACAATGTAAGTTTCGTTCGTAGCCAAATTCATGTATATATGAATATATATGACTCAATTGTCTTTTAGACGGATATCTTATAATTACCTGACATACACATTGACTTTTGCCATCATCCTGCTATCCCTGCATATCCTAGCAACACATCCACGCCCTTGGACACACACTTTTCCGCCGTTCTTTGTCACTTTTCACCTTGCATTTCACCTGACACATTTACTCGCGCATTGGTTGCAGCTCCCCGCAATCGAACGACACTGCGTCGTCTACGGTACATCACTGTACTGGACAGGCTGGCTGCTTGGGATCTTTGTCTTTAGCGAGCGATTGACGATAGACCTTACCCACCCGACAACGACGCTGTTTTGGCTGCTGCTTGTCGAAAGACGGAATGCTTGGGGCATTATCATGTGGGAGTTTGTAAGTCGGCTAGAAGCCGATGAGACGACAACGAAACAGACCTACTGGCAATCTGGAGCTTTCCGGTTGCTGGCGTTTCGGATATGGTGTCTCCTAGGTTCTGGAAGCGCGTGGGGACTTGTATACATTGCTTTGGCGTGGACTGATGGATTTACGCTGGCTTATCTCCTAAGGCCGTTGAGCGTGCTCAAGTTGCTTCTAGTCAGCTCAATAGCCGGCACTTCGATGATCTGTTTCTGGAGTTTCTGGACCTTCCAATATCGCGGCATTCTTTGGAAGCGCGAGCTACGCAAAGGAGTCGTTGTCTGGTACAGTGAAGGTATTGCACGCGCTGGCGATGTTGAATAACTTCCTTTTTCTCCGTAATACCCCACCTCTCCCTCGCCCTCGCACCCCATCCTCCTCCTCCATCTGCTACTGCTGCTTCGTATATACCCTACAATGTATCGCACCGCTGCTGGATACATGCAAGGAAGAAGAAAAGAAAAAGTTGACTGTTATTATTGGAATGTATATCTAGTTGGTGCTTTGTCTTTT
>NW_027192144.1:931034-1093875 GCF_041956525.1 Rhizomucor pusillus | reverse complement strand
TTTTTTCGTCATCCAAGCAAAAAAGTTTCGGCGGGGAGGAAAAACTGATTCCTGCTTCTCTTCGGCCTTTCACCCGCAGCACCAGGTACCACACACATTTTTTTCTACCTTCATCAGCAATGAGCTTTTTGAGCTTTGGGTATGGCTTGACATACTTACACATTGGTGACGGTGAAGCTAATCTTACGTCGGTTTAATAGTCTCGGAAGCAAGCGCAAAGCAAGCAAGCCGAAATCATCGCCATCTTTGCAATCCAAACCATTATTTCTATGCTACCCCTATGTGACGCACATGCTCGTAAAGGGCAATTTCAAAACGATCATTGAGCTTCCCAAGTACGTCGATATCAATGAATGGCTTGCATTCAACAGTAAGTATGCAGAAAGTTTCTTTTTTTTGCGCGTGTGTGCGTATGTAAGTTGGTCACTGTAGTACTTACTTTATAACTGCCATAATTAGCTTTTGAATTCTTTAACTATATCAACATGTTTTACGGATCCATAACCGACTTTTGCACTTCACAGACCTGCCCGACCATGTCTGCCGGACCTGGTGTCGAGTACACGTGGTCAGATGCACAGTCCAAAAAGATCAAGCTGCCAGCACCTCAGTACATTGACTACATGGCAACGAGTATACAAAACATGCTGAACGACGAGGCTGTATTCCCAACCAAAGGAGGACGAGAATTCCCAAGAGAGTTTCCAACCATCGTGAGACAGATATTTGGACAGCTGTTCCGACTGTTTGCTCATATTTATCACCATCACTATGATAAAATCTTGTCCCTCAACGAAGAACCGCACTTTAACTCTCTGTTTGCACATTTCATTTCGTTTTCCCGAGAATTCAACCTCCTCGACAAAAAGGACACTCAACCGTTGCAGGAATTGATTGACATTATGATCAAGAACGGCGTGATATCCTAATGATATATACCTTTGATTACACAATCTGTAAAGATCCCATACACACAAACTCGCAACCAACAAGATGCACCAACGTACGAAACAACAAAAACCCACACACACATATATATACTCACAAACTTAACCTTTTTCTTTCTTTTCTTTTTCTTTTCTCTTCTGGTCTCTCTAACTGTGCTTTCTTGCTACCTACTTTATTCAAATGTCAGTCACACACAACACACAAACACACTCTCCATCCGCACCTGTGTTCTGCTGCTTTTTTTGCAAAGGAAAAGAAATAAAGTATCATCAAAGCACGCTTTCTTGTATGAGACTTGCTTCATAGATCTCTATAATCCAGATACCGTTACTGGGAGGATAGCACAGGTTAAATCCACTTGGGGTTCATGCTTAATTGCGCCAAGATGCTTTCTAAGTATTTCAATTTATTTATGGTACATTACAACAACAACAAAAGGGGTGTCATCATCATCTAATCCTCTTCCTCTTCGAACTTTGCAATCGAGCCTACTTGCCAGACTTCGGAATCCTCCTCTTCCGCCTCCTCATCCGGTCCACCATGCAGTATGCTTACACGCTGTTGCTCTTGCTGCGCCAGCTTTGTGAGAATACGTCGGTGGTAATCCGATACTTGCTTTTGCGTGGTGCTATCCACAGATGCTAGATATCTCTCGTACACGGCAGTGCCAGCGTGGAGCTGCAGTGTGTACAGCAAAGCTCGCTCGGCTGTGAGCTTGACAGGGATGTTGCGGTCGCGAACGCACACCATCATGACAGGCACAAGCTTGTCCAGGTAGGGCTCCAAGAGCTACAGATTTCCCAACAATTAATCCAATTTTTCTCCAAATGTAAAAGGATGTCTACACTTACATCGGCATTCTTTCTGCCTACGGCACGGAGAACAACCAACGCCATGCGTTTGGCTTCTCCGAGACCAGCATTGTTGTTACCAATGACTTGAATGAGACCCTCCACCAGTCGCTTGATGATATCTTCGTTCTGGTAGTACTCGGTGAGCAAGAACTTGCCGGCAGCAGTGATTGCAGCTTCGGGGATGCCGGCTTTTCCGCTATCCATGTTGTTCAGGATACGTTCGAGTACAGGTTCCACGAAATCCAGGTCTTCCAACAATGTAGGCGCGTCTACAAGGATAGCATTGACTGCAAGGAGAGCACCGTATGTCGGTGCCGTCTCAGATACGACGTGCTCTTGCACAATAGGTTTGGCATCCTCCAACGCGAGTGCCTTTGAAATGCTGCCGAGTAGGCGACCTGCGCTAACCATCATACCAGATTCTGCATTATCTGCTAATCCTTCTGCAACAACAGACATGACTCCGCGCTTGGAAACATCGCTCATGTCTGCGCCGGCCTTAGCTACAACGTTCTGCAAAGCATCCATCATCGTCTCCTTCACGCCAGGTTCGCTCGTGCGGATACCAGACACGAGCTCCGACACAAGAGGATCAACGCGAGTTTGCAGCGTGATGAGGATACCGAGCGCCGCAGCTGCTCTCGATCGGACGACAGCGCTGGTTTGGTCGGAAAGAGACTTGATAAACGTGCGTTGGAGTTGAGGAAGGAATGGTTTGAGATGCATAGGCACCTTGGTAAGCAGCTGGCTCAAGGTCTGCAAAATAGCGGCTTTCACTTGAGGCGGGTATCGATCACCGACAATGCGGATAAGAGGACCCGTGATTTGCGTAACAAATGGCTTAAGCGCATCTGCAGAAGTTCGGCTGATCAAATCACCCACACCCAACGCAGATTGTTCGCGGTTGGCAGTCGAACCAAACATGAGTCCTTGCAAAAAGATCGGCAAAAGCGGGCTGATGCCCTTGGGCAGGCAGAAGCCAGGAACGTCCGTGCCAGCAACGCCAACGCTGCGTACTGCGCGGCGAACGGGGACGACCAATTCTTCGAAATCGTCCTTCTTGACAGACTTGCTGAGTGCACTGAGTGCATTCCACGCGGCCTTGACAACCGAGTCGGTGCGATCGCCTAAAAGTGATACAAGGATACCGAACCAGTCTGCCACATAGGCGGATGCATCCAATTTAGTCTCGGAATACAACGTTGCCGTGATGTCGCATGCAACTGCACGCTTCTCGGGTCTGTCGCTGCGAGCGTACTCTTGCAGAGTCGCAATCAAGGTGTGCATACCATCTTCCTCGTCAACAGATAACAGAAGCGCCTCAGTCGTGTTAGCCAATTCTTTCTGCGTGTCTTCGTCTTGTACCACAATGCGCGATTCCACAATGGCTGAAAGGATACCCGTGAGACGTCGGTTCAATGCAGAGCCCGCGACGGTGACAAGCGATGCTAGCGCACGTGCATTGAAGGCGCTGATAGGTACAGTGATTAGAGTAGGGATAAGGACAGGGAAAACCACGTTGGCGCGGACAGCCATGATTTCCTTGAGTGCAGACAACGCATACACGGAGGACTCGTCAGATGACTGAAGCTGGTTGAGCAGAGCCGGCAGGATTTCGTCGATGGCTCGCGAGCCAACGTTTTGGTGCAAGGTATCGAATGCTTGCGCAGCAGCTTCTCGAACTTCTTCAGAAGAATCGCCGAGAGCTTTGCGGATAACAGGAATAATTTCGTCGGCAAAGTCCAAGATTTGTACCTTGCCAGCTGTAGTCATGATCTCGCTGAAAGCAACAGTGACACCCTGTCGAGTATCCTCATCAGGCGAGGACATGCCATCCTCCAGAATAGGCAGGATTTCCGCAAGAATACCGTCTCCTAATTTGCGTACCAGTTCGCCCAAGGTACGTGCAGCAACGGTTCGTTGCTCGTAACTGTTGCTGGCCAAGTTTTTGATGATCAAAGACATCATGACAGGAAGAATTTCCTTGAGAGTGCGAGGAGTGTTGGAGACCAATGTCTTCCAGACCTGCAAAGAAGCATGTCGTACGATACCAGAAGCTTAACGTTTACAAGTTAGCAAATGTACACAGAAATATAAGTAAATAAAGGATAAGCAAATGAATACTTACTGTCCTGGCGAATGATGTAAAGAGCCGCGAGGATGCGATCTCTTCTTTCTTTGCCAAGAATATCCACTAATTGCTTCTTCTTGGCCTCGCCGGTGCTGTAATCTTCTTCCACGACGTCTTCGTCTTTGATTTCTTCCATGTTGCCAAGTGCTTGCAAGGTGTTCTTGGGACTGGCGATACCTGTAATGCGGTAAAGAAGATCACCGACCAACTGGACTGAGCTCTGTCGAATACGCCAGTTGTTGTCAAATAATCCCTTTTCAAGTTCAGGCAGCAAGAGATCGACGGCCTTGGTAGCATAGTTGGTGACGATCATGCGACCAGCACGCAAAGAGGCATCGCGCACAAATTCTGACTCGTCCGCGAGACCCATGAGGATAGGTGGAATGATGCGGCCAAGATAGGGCTGGAAACGGCCGCCAAAGGTGGCCGGCAAGTAGATAAGCAAGGAAATGAAACCTTCTCTGACATACGAGCGAGGAGAGTCTGCATTGGCAATGATTTCTGGCAGGAGAGCATCGAGACGTTCCAAACCAAGACCTGCGAGTACTTCAGACAGACCTTGAGCAGCACCCTGTCGATCAACACCACCCATTTCGGACTTGAGCGTACCGAGCAATTCATCCACAAGTTCAGGGAAGTTCTCTTCTCCCAGTTTCTCAACAAGGCCACCCAATGCTTTAGCAGCTGTGCCGCGAGCTTCAGGGACAGGGTCGACGAGAACTTGCTTGACGCCGGGGAGCAGCACGGGAAGATAGGGAATCAAGTCTCGTTGGTCGGTCAGTGAAGCCATGTTACCAACGATCTGTGTAGCTTTTGTCTTGATATCAGTACCACGCTCTCTGAGACCGCGTTCAAGGATAGGCATAACGAGAGCCAAGGAGGGTGGATCAATGTAGTGTACAAAGGATGTATGCAAAAGGGCTGTCAATGCGGTCATTGTCTTGCGGTTAGGATCACTCAAAGCATCGAGAAGTACAGGAACAAGTTTCTGGATTTCAGGGTTGCTGATAACCTCTCCAAAGAGCTGAAGAGAGCGGTTCGCTGCAGCTTGAACCTGGGAGTGCGTGTCGGCCAGGACTTCAGTGATGCGAGGGATAATAGTTGGAAGGGAAACAGACAATTGCTTGGGAGCACAGTAAGCTGTTGCACCGAGCAATTCCACGGATGCTTTCTTGGTACGCCACTGACGCTCTTCCAGACCAGCCAGGATAGAAGGAAGAATAAGCTTGACACAGTGTCCACTGATCTTGCTCATGATAACTCTTGCGGCATCGGCAGCGGCTTCTCGAACCTCAGCGTTGGAGTCGCTAAAGCAGACGAGCAAAAGTGGGATGATCTGGATAATGTATGGTTCGAACAATCGACCCAAAGCTGCTGAGAAGGTTTCAAAAGCAAACAATGCACCCTGTCTGTGCTGATACATCTTTTTGTTATCCACAGCATCCTTGAGTGATGCCATGACGTTGCATTCTTTCAATGCAGTGATACCGCGGCCCTTGACAACACCGGCGAGACCGTAAGCAGCACCTCGACGATGTGCGTATTTCTCTCCGTTGACAAGCTTGTCCAGCAATGATTCAATGTATTGCGGAACTGCATCCTTGTTCTTCTTGATAAGTGGAGGCAAGCAATCCGCTACAGCGCTTTGGACGACTTCAGAGGGCGTATCCAGAGTTCCAATCAACTTATCGATGGCTGTCTGCATCTTAGGATCACCCTCTTCAAGATAGCCTGCCGCGGCACCGTATAGAATGACTACGCTCTGGCGGATGTAATCGTGGGTTTCGTTGTCAGGTGCTTGCTTGTTCAGATATGATTCAAAGATTGTCAAGAGCGCATCGACGCTCTGTCCTTCAGCACAATATTCCTTTACAAGAGCGAGGCCAGCTTCCAGCATTTCTTTGCGAACGTTTTCATGGCGGTCACCCAATGCCTCTTCGGTAATCAAAAAGTCGAACACACCGGGGAAGTGCTTTAAAGAGAGCGATTTCGAAGCAGCCTTGAGCGTCAATGCTAGACCGACGCGAGCTTCCCATGGGTCCTTTCTGTTCACCGTTTCGGGGATAACCATACCAAATTGGTCATATTCAGGATCCAAAGGACCAGCCTAGCAACTTCGTCAATACCACTGAGACTTTTAACCTCGCATATAAATTGAAAAATTTACCTTCTTCTTGTATAACTTGTAGATCGAATCAAGGGTGTCAAGAGGACCATCGCCTTCACCTTCGAGCAAGCTTGCGAGAGCTTTGCTGCCAGCAGTGCGTAGATACGTAGAATCGGCGACTTTAAAAACAATAAATGATTATGGTCAGTTCAAGTACAATCTCAATAAATGTAGAAATCAAGGAGTTACTTACCAACATAGGTGAGCATTTGCTGGGTGTACGAAGCATCCAATTCACGATCTCCAAAGCATTCGATAGCCAGGGCTGCATTTTCTTCATAGTCATCAAACTTGCCCAAGTATAGTTCATGCAATGTCTTTTGGTTGTCCAGATCAAAGTGAAGCAAGCATTCGAGAGCAGCGCTGCGGACTGCAGACTCGTCAGACAGTGTACCTTGAAGGAGCACCTTGATATCCCGTTCATCATTTGAATCGTCTTGACCGGACGCCAAGACTTCCAAGGAAGACTTAGCATTCTTTCTGACTTGAGGATATTCCTTGATACAATGCAGCAACGAGGCAAACATGGTTTTTGTGAGATTAAACAAAGAATCGCCCAAGGAACAATGGAAGCCAATAACATCCGTGGCCATGACAACTTGTTCAGTCTTACTCTCATCCTCACTGCCGAAACCTCCTTGTGTAATCACTTGCTCGAGAAGAGGCAAACAGTAGCTGAATGATGGAGGCGATAAGGATTGAGTTTCAGTCACGAAACGTAAACGGTAAAGGATACGAGTAACTAGGTCTGGCAGAGGTTCATCGAGCCATCTGGAGGGAATAGGAGAGATGTTGCTGGTTCGCAGAGTAGCGATACCAATGGCCTCGCGGATCGGATGGACGCTTTCATCCAGGCAAGAGCCAAGAGCAAGATAAGTGTCAACGTACTTGTCGCCCACCAAAACACCAGCTTTGCTGCGGCCAATGTCGAGAACAAGCTCAATGTATTCTGCCAAAACGTTATCTTCAAACTCTTGGTTGCCCTTCATGACAGCACGGACGATATCCAAACCCATCACAACCTTGTCGTAGACGCCTTGCACTTGTTCTCGAATCTTGGATTCCTTCTTCAGCTGTGCATTCATTGCAGCTTGCTCCTCCTTAGTTAATTTCTGCGCAGTGGATAATCCCTTCTTCTTTGCAAGTTCTTCGCGCACTTCTTGCTCCCACTTTTCGTCTTCGAAACCTTTTCTGTTCTTGCTTTGCACAACATTCTTCTTGTTCTTGTTAAGCACTGCAAAATTTTTACAATCCAGTAAGCCTTCAGCGAAAAACATAATAAAGGATCAGAGTGGGCACATACCGTCTACGCATAGTACACCTTCTGGAGTTTGCCAAATGATACGCTCCAGTTCTCCGATACCGCTCATCAATGCAGGATCCAAAAGTCCTCTCTTTTCGATGAAATCAACGAAATCTTGGATAGCTTCTGGGTTGATAAATGCAATGGTCGACACTGCAGAAATGGCTGCATCGTAAAACAAGGCAGACTATGAAGAAACAAGGTCAATAACTTGCGTCCACATGGCGGAACCGATTGCTAATGCTTACTTTTTTCTTGTTAGAAAACACGTGTTCCAATGGTTCGACAACCTTCCAAAAATCTTTGCACACTTTTCCTGGGTCCACGCCAGCGAGTTGCATCAACGTGATCCAGTTATATTTGTCCGTTGGTGATGCTAGCGTATTTGATGTAAGTTATTTCCTTTTTGAAGGGGTGGTTCAACAACAGTATCAATTACCTATATATTTGTGATGCGCAAGGACCATCAAGTCCAATACTTCCTTTTCTCTTGTTTCCAAAGGAACCTCGCTGTCGAAGCTCGTGATGGCCCGAAGGATACATGCTGTGCGATACACAGCAATGTTCTCCTTGTAAGTTTCGGCGTTCCTCGAAATCATTGCGGTGGAGTCCTTCGTTTGATGTTCCAGCTGCGACGTTATCAGTTAGCGAAACAAATGTATCTTCCTAAATTTGGGCATTGGAACCTACGTCAAGCAACCACTGTGTCAATGCGGGTTTCACAAAGGAGCTTAACTTGACAGCATCAGCTTTTGCAAGCGCCGAGGTTTCACGATACGCAGCGTTTCGGACTGTATGTTCTGGATGGCTCGTTAATATATAGATCAAAGCCTTTGCTACCACATTTCCAGCGCCTGACTTCTTCAAGGATTCTGCAGACTCGCGCGCAAACAAGCTGGTCAAAGCGCGCACCAACCACAATCCTTCCGAAGCCGATTGAACCTTTGTGTAAATGCGGTCCCACAGCAAGAAGCTAGGTTTAGGTTCAGCAACGAGCAAAGACGATGGATAGCTGTGTTTCTTCAACAAATCCAAAACGCCTTGAGGAACTTGAGGCCATTGCTGGATGCGACCAGACAAAGTTCCAACCAGGATATAAGCTTCCAACGGGCCATCTTTCCATACAAGCGGTTTCTCTGCGATTTTGTCAAAGGTGGCGAACAAGTTTTGCAAATATCCCGTAACGTTGTTGCTCAAGGTCTGGCCAGGTTCACGTCGAGCCCAGACAGTGTCGCCAAAAGTCACAGCCCATCCCTTTCTGGCAGGAGCCTTTGCAGATTTCAATCCGTCTACAGACGCCTTGATAATTTTGGTAACAGCATCCTGGTGTGAACCGCAGAAAGCGTCGTCGTATATGAGCACCATCAAGTGACGTCCGAAACCATCGATAGCCGATGTCATTGCTTGCTCGTTAGATTCTTTGGCGATCATCGTCAGATAGCCTTCCAATGCTTTTTCGCTAACTGCGGGTTTGGCTGTCTGAGCAAGCGAGGCAAGCGCATCAAAGGTAAGCACGCGATGCTCCCAGGAGCTCACTTTTCCAGTCGTCAACTGTTTTGCTACGTGAGCCGAGATATCCACGAGTGATTTTTCGTCTTTGCAAACTGCGGCCAAAGCGCGCCATAAATCGAGAGCTGCAGCGCGCACGGTACCTGATGTTGATCGCAACTGGTTGAGCAACGTATCGACCCATTTTTCCGCAAATATCGGTGCAAGATCAAGCTTCAGGACGGGAACAATTCGAGCCAAAGCTGCAGGCTCCAGTTAGCCGTCGTAATCTCTCCCTATTCCAATAGAAAGTGCTCTTCTTTACCTCGCATAGCAACTTCAGGCGAACGAAGCATCATCTTTTCAATGACAGGGATGTAATCCTTTTTGAAATCCTCTTCTGTGATGTATTCATGCACAAAGTCTCGGAAAGCATCCAAAACAGCAATTGGAGCAACGGTTTTGGCAGAAAGGATATTTTTGATGTAGTATTCTGACAACTTGCCCTTGTTGTCTGCAATGATTGCTCGTCCATTAGGTTCTTTTCCTTTGTAGCGTATGCTCGAATCGATAATCGTTCCAATGAGGACCGCGTTGCGGTAGGATGGGTTGCAAGTCTGAGCATTCAATAATGCAATATCCAATAAATCAGGAATAGCTGATGCATTCTGTCGTACGGTGCGTCTAGCTTCGGAAAATGCGCTGCGCTTGATTGTTTTACGCTCGTTTGTGGCCAATGAATCCAGCAACAAAGCCTGTGCGTTAACAAGTGACTTCAGCGGGAGTGAATTCTTTGCATCCTCGGTGTGCTTGAGCGCTCTGCTGATGAGCAGGTCAACCCAAGTCAGTAGCACGAATCTGTCACCGTCAGGCGTAATGCAATTGCTGAGAAGAAGAGCACTTAGCGCGCGCAAACATAAAGGACCGTTTTGTTATCGATCAAAAGCATACCCTGTTGCCGCAGAGCGTTTCCCAATCTTTTCAGCTTCTCTGACAACGATTGGTACAAATGTCTTTTGGAAGAGTTCCGGGTTCCAGTTATCCAGTTCTCTCAATACGTCGAGGATAGCGAAGCGCGACGCTCTATCCCGGTAGCGGTTGTAAGTCAAGAATACGAGATGCAGAAGCATCGGCAATGCCTCCGGAGGCAAGTCTACACATGTTAACCGTCAACCGCTGCATCCTTTCAATAGGTTCTTTCGAGATCTTGAGCTGTACCTTTCCGACGCAACCGGATCAGCAGCGAGTGGCGCAAGAACTCGAGCCGATCTGAGACGCGGGCGGTCGTTATGGTTGAAACAACCCTGGTTTTGATGTACTCTGGCCAGGACGTGTCCCCTCTTTGCTCTTGTTGCGTTTCAGCCATTGGTGGACACCGCAGTGGTTTCGAGTCACTCTCTCTCTCTTTGGCACCTTTTGGCTCTTTTTCAAGAATCCGAAATTTCTGCGGCTCCGTCGCGACCGCAGCGAAAAAGCAAGTCACTACGGAGTGCCGCGCCGTATGACACGCGCATTGTTGTCGAGAACATTTGCATTGTCATCAACCACAAAATGGTCATCTGTGACATAAAATGTACTTTTATTATGCACAACATTTCGCGGAAAATTAGTTATGATGGTCGATGTAATTCGCTGAATACGAACATTGAAAGCAACAGTGACATTGCAAGAAGCATGTCCCACCGCGAAGTAACGAAATGCCAGATATCTGGATGCTTTGGTTCCTCCAATTGATCCAACCAATACACATGCGTTTCTTGGTTTTTGAGTGATACGGCTATCGTTGCAACCATTAACAATTCTTGCGTTGCATATTTAACGTAAAAGAACTCACCCATGTAGTTTCTCTGTTCCGTATTGTCATCGACAGTGGTATTCCAAAAGGTGACTGCGCTGATAGGCTACATAAAGCATAGCAGAGTTTAGATAAATCATTCACAGAGTGAAAATGTGTGCAATGTAATTACAGAAGAGCTTAACCGAGTTTCCACCATTGCAAGTTCCCACGTCAAGGGCGAAACACGATTGTGTGGGTTCGTATCGCGTTTCTCCCCACGCATGAAAACGTACAAGGCATTGATCTGCGTCCACATTGCAAGCAAATTTCCTCGCTCGTTGATTTCCATGCCTACTATATCCGTCTCATCCAGCGCCATCAAGTCTTCTTCAAACCAAAAGTAGTACTCGGGCAAAAACTCGCCATTCTCCTTGTATAAATGCTTTCTTTCGTCCCGATCGTGCTGCAAGATATCCACTCGATCTGTGTAATCAAACGTCAGGAATCCGTTCTGGATGTAGGCTACAACTATCGTCTTGGCATCCTCGGTGCGAGCTACTGTAACTGTCAGTCTTGATCATTTTCTAGTTGTGATCGTTAACTTTAACATACCGAAGACGGCTTTGGGCATACTCTTTTCCACTCGATCGTGACGGAAATGGGCACCGTCAGCAAAAGTCATGTATTGCACATTGTCCGCGCTGTATACACTCGGCTGCAAATAACGGTCAGGGATCTTTCTTTAGTCTTGCTATATAATGTAGCTTACAGTAAACGTTCCCCGGTCTCTGACTTTCCATTCCACATTGTTGCTAGCCAGGTTGCCATCCGTCAGAGCGACATTGATGTGGAAAATTGACGGTGTTTTGTACACATCAAAGGAAAGAACCCGGAAAGTATCAGGACTTTAAGCACCGTGCCTCTTCATTGAGAACTTAGAAATATATACAATATTTGTATTAAAACTTACTTTGGAGAATGCATCTTTGCTAGAATTGATTTATGCTTCTGCGCGGATCTCGGTTGATGGCCTTCTACATATGCATTGGAGGTTAATACTAGATATGAACTCAAAAACGAGCATGCGATTGTCGTGGCCTACTTTTGATAGGATCTCCTGGCATTGTATTTTCCAGTTGTATCATCGAGTGAGGCGATCGTAAAAGGTCGGATGGCAGCTCTGCGATCCGGAATTTGTATTGATCAGGATCTCTAACATAAATGAGGCAAAGGTGTAAATACAGAAAACCTCTCTTCTCTCAATGTCCATGCTTGACTACTTTACCGAGAATACAGGATATGATCTTGCTCCAGCGTGAAGGCATCGATCCAGGTTGATCCTGGAAGGACGACATCTTTGAATAGGAATGGTGCGTGAGGTGTTGACTGATAGTAAATTCTCACAATATGCTGAATATCTTCGTCGTTAAGGATATGGTACATGGCACCAAAGTGGCGTCGTTCCTGTCGTCGCTTCTTCGATGATGGCGGAGGAGCGCGTGAGATTTTGGAGATCGGTCCCTGAACATAATGCTCAAACGCTATTGTCCACGCTGCAAAATGATGTCAGACATATTCAGTCTAGTGGCATATCCCATGTATAGCTTAGCACGTATTCTTACTGCCGTCGGTAGAATTGCTGTGTATCGAATCCAATGCAATTTGCTTCTGTTCAATTTTGCCTGAGTTGGATGTGTGTGTTAGTTGCGCGCGTTTCCATGTATACACTTCATGACTTTTATGCAGATAACTGTACCCGCTACTCCCGTCTTTATCGGCCCAATTCCATGCTTTATACGGTTTGGAGAAGGTATCTCGTACCAAAAGGTGGTCTGTACGAGGTTGTTACCCGCAACCGTCAAGATTAATTCGCTGGATTCCGATCGGCTTGTTGCAGAAGGATCAGGATACGAGGCAAATATATGCATCGGCCGCGGGAGAGGTGGATTAGACACAAGACTGACCAAGTAGATGGTCGCGATGCCAACGAGTAGCATCACGAGAGCGCGCCATTGCATAGTTATACTCTTTTGTCAGTCCGTGGGTGGGACAAGAAAGGAATGGATGATAAGGAGCTATCTTCCGCAACACCGAGTATAGGAATACTTTATTTATTGCTGCTGCTGCATTAACACACGACGGTTTGTTGTAATAACCCCATCTCTTTGCAAATATTATCCAAAGCTTGCTGCCATGGCAGCGCAGAAGCCAATGCAGACGAGCGCTGCTGGCAAATAACCGAAAGCCGACTCTTGCATTCGCTTTCGAGAGCTTGCTTCTCCTCCTCTGTTGTTCTTGAAGTAGCGGTGGCTGCAAGGCCGGGAATATCCATGACTATCAGTTGACTACGTACACATGGCCAGATTGCTTTGTAAAGAATATCACCAACGTTTTGAGCAGACATGAAAGGCAGCAGGCGACTGCAGTCGACAATC
Source organism: Rhizomucor pusillus (assembly GCF_041956525.1). NCBI lineage: Eukaryota > Fungi > Mucoromycota > Mucoromycetes > Mucorales > Lichtheimiaceae > Rhizomucor > Rhizomucor pusillus. Next base: position 1,080,772 of record NW_027192144.1, on the reverse strand, counting down.
GCATTCGGAAGCACCGGTCGCAGCAAGTTCACCAAACGCATCGTCTCTTCCAACTGGGTTGCATACTTGAGCGCTGTGAACGCTTGGTTGACTTGAGCCATGTGCCAGAAAGCAATGGCGTACACAAGGATGCTTCGCGTAATGTCGCTTACAGAAATATTGGATTCGCTGGCGCAATATTCTAGTACTAGGAAGAGTGCTGGATGATCTTTGAAGGCATTCCCTATAGTGATGTCCCTACAATGGAAAATATATTAGCATTTATGATTCCAAACTGATCTTCTCCAGTATCTCACCTTGGATTTGGGATGTCTGTTGGTAACGCAGCATCATATGCTTCCACCGAAGTCGTTGTAGCAGCCCATCTGGATGATAGGTACTTTATGACGTTAGAATGTAGAGTATGCCAATTTTCTGTTATTGAACATTAGATGTTGTGAGGTTCCCTTCATTTGTTCGCCAACTCTCACTACTTGCCATCTGGAATTTTCCCGGATAAACGCCTTGAAAATAACCTTGCAGTTCTCGTAATGTTTTCAATGTATATTTTATCCTGGATATCTCTGAAAAGGATTGTTGAGTGATTATAAATATAAACGTTTCGTCCTATTTAGGAAGAACTCACAACTCTTTTTCAATAAAATCGATAGAGACAATGAATTGCGGCGGTCTCAATTGCTTCGCATTGGTGTATCCCTGGATAATGCTCAACCCATTTTCGTGCTCCTCGCCGAGCCCTTGCCGTATTTTTGATAGTAGGTCCACCTTTTCTTGCTGGAGGCTTTCAAGGTTCACACTCGGGAAAATCTCCAAAGCGCCTTCCAGAAGCCCGTCAATGGCTGCGTTTAGCATACATCCTGCTAGCTCCAAATTATGGAAGCAGCTGCAAACTACACGGATATCGTTAACAATCGAGAACTGGGCAGTCGGGTCATGTGTCTACTTGCTCAAGCTTTCAAGTTCATCCAAAACAGATTTTTCATCTTCTTGCGAGAATAATAAATACCGGGCTTTCATTTGCCGGAACCATGCATTCATCATGAGCTTCGAAACGGCAGCTGGATCGCCCCGGTTGTCATAGTTCCACAATTCTGAAAGTAAAAGCACCTTGTATCCCAGTGTTCTACATTCCATTGATGGATGATTCACGAATAATAAAAGTATCTGGCGCCAGTGAGCGGCAACGTAAGCCTTGAAAGTATTGTACGTTGCTGCATGTGAATCGGACGGGTTCTCAAACAAAATAGACAAATTTGTGAGTATTTTCTTGACGCTTGCTGATCCTTCAGTATCTGCAATGTGCATCGCCATAGCCTTGGAGAAAATTTGCTGCAATGTTGTTCTATATTATACAGCAAAGTGTTAACAACTTTTGGTAAAATTCAAGGTGATGTTTACTTTACTGGAAGACGCCTGGCCATTTGCTTTCTGCAGCCGAGACCAAGTTAAGAATCAAGTATCGAGCATTTTCTTTCGATGCTTCGCTTGCATCAAGCTGAGTGATAAGCTGCACCAGAGTGTCAGCTGCTCCATTGATGTTTGCGCTTCGCATGACACTCAATTCCATTAGCAACGTTGGGATTTTCAATCCATCCACCGTCCTCGATGCATTTTTAGCTGAAAGTGTAGATAACGTCCATTCTACCAGATCAATGGATGGCGGTAAAAGATCTAGTTGCTCGAACGATGGACGCAAAACATCAATGATAGACCTATCCCCAGACTGAGCAAAAGTTAGATAATAATTAGGCTTGGTAATTGTATCTTTCGGGTACATACCGGAATTAAAGTGGAAAGTCCTAGCTCGGGGTCATGACCCAGTCTATCCATTAACATGCATACATCTAATGCATGCTTCATTATTAGCCCATTCGAGTCGAACGCCACGCTGTATAACCATGAAGCGAACACATCCAGCATATGTTTTCTCTCGCTATCATGGTAGATACTGTAAGTCACTTTTGGATGATCAATGTAAACATGGATACGTACCCTGGGGGCAAATGTACGAGGGAGTAGCGTTTATCTCGTTCGAATCTAATTGCCCTGCTGAAATTGTTTTCCTCGAATAATGATTTGAAGAGATCGCCCCAGCACTCTGAAAATAGGAGAATCAGCCATCGTTGCAACCACGTTCTTTTCGTGATTATGCAGCCTCTCACCGTTAAAAAGTTTTGGAGCCAATTGAGGCAGGGACATCAAGTAGCTCAGCTGATATTTGAGAAGGTCTTCTGTAGTCTTCAAGATGAATATACTAAGTCATGGTAGCATATTAGTCTTTTCAAAATACCATTATCAGCTTCATCCGAGCATGGCAAGTCCAAATTAATGCAATCAATATATAGCTGGAATACAGCTAGCAACGATTGCCTAGAGACTTCAGGCTGTTCTTGAAGCATATAATCCAACAACCGAGTTCCAAACTGCAAGATGTATGATTGTTGATCGTTTTCCAGCGATGCGCTGTAGCCATTAGTATGTTAGCAATGGCCTTTAAGTGTGAGATAGCATTCAATACTTGCATGGGATTTGTAAGCAACGGGTTCCCCACCTCTGCAAAGGTTCGTATGAGGAATCGATGGATATGCGGCATTGCAACAGCTGCCAATTCATTGATGATGAGAATAAGAAAATCCACGATAGCTTGCGACACGCGTATAGATTCCAGACCAAGCTATCCTTAAGTAAGTCTACATAGCCCTCTAATAAATGCATTGAAAGGATGGTCCCGACCTGTAAAAATATCTCGTATAGACTAAAACATTGGTAAGTTGGAAGATTATAACGATTTTTCCTGCTAGTTTTACCTGTCATTAATTTTCTCATGGAATGCTAGGCATTCGACGATAAGCTCGATCAATGCACCATTCAAACTATCGTTCATCAGCGAGGAAGAACGATTTTGCGCGACTAGCAGTAGGCAATTCATTCAAAAGTTTGAATAAGGATTATGAGGTCTTTTTTCACTTTACTGCATCCATTCTTCCGCAAGTTACCCATGTAATCTACCCTTTTCCTCAAAGTTTCAAATGTCCACTGCTCAAAAGGATGCGTGGATCAGTAAAACAAATCTCAGTGGGCGATCAGCATCATTTCTTTACTTTTATAATCTTCCTTCCATCAGAGAACAAATATATCTTTAGGTTCTCTGTGGACCGAACAAGCACTTTGTCGTCATTGTCCAGCTCAAAAGGTAACTTTACAGGGCTAGACACGATCGCGTCAGCTAGTGTATCCAGATCGTTGTCAGGACACTGCACCATTCAAGCCAGTGGTGGAAAAAATCATGCCCTCTTCTGTTCCGCTGCTTTTCAATGCCCTCAGAATATCTCCACTTGTATGCATCAGCAAGATATACAGCAAATGGTATACAATGAAAAATGGTTAGAGAATGTTTAGAGACTTCATTCGAGAACTTTTGATAGATAAGACATGGAGGTTCCAAGATAGGAAGAGCCAAACATGTTGAGGTGATTGAGAGCATGGTACAATGCATACATGTTAACTCTCTTTTCATAGCCTGGAGCCTTCGGGATCTTTGCATGGTATGCATCGTAAAATTCAGAGTTTAATCCGCCAAACAGTCTCATTATACCCAGGTCAGCTTCTGAGTGACCATAGTAGGTTGCGGGGTCCATGATAACTGGATTACCTTCCTCATCCACGGACCAGTTGCCGCTCCAGAGGTCTCCGTGGAGCAAGCTCGGTTTAATGTCTAGGCCCTCAAAGTAAGTGTCAAGACGGCTCAGGAGCTCCTGGCCTGCAGCTGCTAATTGCTTGTGTCGTTTGGCCAGTTCAAACTGGTACTCCAGCCTTCGACGCCAGAAGCTCACCCAATCGGATGACCAGGTATTGTCCTGAGGCGTGCTGCCGATCGTGTTGTTTACCTCAAACCCAAATTTATCAGGGCCCTTGGCAAGATGAAGATCAGCAAGTTGTTCGCCCAGCTTGCGTTGAACGCTGCTTGTTCCACCATATTTGGTTCCAAATTTTATGAACTCGAGCGCAAGGTAGCCCGCGCTTCCGTCATCCAACGCGCCGTAAGCGTAAGGAGTCGGTACACGAATGGTTTTCGTGTCATCGATTGCCTTGAGTCCCTTTGCTTCAGCTTTGAACATATCGACAATCTCGTCGAGCGACTGGCCACCACGTGTAGGTCGGCACACTTTGACAAAAAAGGTCTTGCCCGAGGAGGTTGACGTGCAGCAGAAGGCCTCGCTAACATCGCCGCTGCCAATTTCGCGAACACGGTCAATAACTTCCGTTTCGTTCAAAACCTTGCATTCCTGCAAGCGAGGCGTCACTGTCTTGATGATGGAGTCTGCGATCATATTGCCCAACAAAAACCCTCAAGTTTATGCACTAAAGCGCGAAAAAGCTGAGTTCTAATGAGGAGGAGAATTGATGTCATTATTCTAGCCATCCTTTCTCTTGTGTTCTACCAGATGGCACTTCCATTTAAGATGATCTATAGAGGAGGAGAAGATGATGGAAAGAGCAGCGTGCGATGTATTCACATATATTATCAAAGCATATAGTCACGGAGTTGTCGAAATCGGGAAACAGAGCGCGGTGATGTTTGATTTCTGCAACCGCACGGCAGTTGACCCCAATTAAGGATTTGGGAATGCACTCTCCGAATCAACGCCTTCTCCGAAAACCAGGTGCTGCTGCTGCTATATACAGACGACCAGCGTGACCTTGTGTCGTCTGACAGAGTTAATGAGATTCTCAGAAAGCAATCAATTCGTTGTTGTACTTTCCCTTAGTACAACTTGGATAATAGGAGCTTGCCCTACACTCATTGGATCCCTTGCAAACGATAACTTTCTTTCGTTGCTGTGATCTCGCAGCGAAAGAGAGGGAAACGTCGCAATAATAGGAGAACAAGATGTGGTCCTGAAAACTTTTTTTTTGTACACACGATATGCAGAAAACTCGCCTGCCCTTACATCTTTTTCGTCAATTGAAAATAACTGAAACAAGGATGACTGGGAGACAAAAATAAATAATCATTTGGCATATCATTACTTTAGCTGTAAAGAGAAAAAGCTGGAAAAAATGGTGGTTGCAATGTAGAGCGACTCACATTAAGCATAGTTTATCAGTCAATCCGGCATTTTCATGCATTCCTTTGACATTTTTAAGCGAAGAAGTCGCCTAATAAAAATGCCAAAAATAAAAGATATAGGATCAGGGTGTGTCTGGTATTCAACATATGATAAGGAAAAAAAGAGGGCGCTCCTTCAGGAAATGTTGAAATTGCAAGCTCAATTATCCCTGAACGTCGTATACTCATGGACATATGAGCAGCTGCTCGGTCTGACATGGAACAAGATTGTATGCAATGATAGACCAAAAGAAGATCGATTTTTCAATCTGTCTCGCTCAGCCGTGTTCGACATTGGTGTCACATTCGGCAAAGTAAGATCGTCCTTTGTTCTTGATAAATAAGGGTCATGCAAACATTGTTGTGGCACGACACGTTTGATATTTATACTCAACATAGAAAAGTACTGAGGTACCTGAGGTGATCAGCATGCATATGTAAAACGACAGGTATATTTACGTGGGTGGGCGCGCTTATAAATTTCAAAACAGCTATAATTACTATGCAAATTACGTCGAACTACATTGAACAAGGAGGAACGAGGGGCAAGGAGCTGATATGCAATGGAAGTTTGGACGAATTTTGCTGTGATACTCGTGCTTAGTGTGTAGAGGATAAGCGAGATATATAGTCAGAAACACCGTGGGTGACACTGCATCGGTATAGTAAGAACGAGCGCGCCGTTGGCTGGATGGATGAGAGAGCTGTGGGCGTAGCGGACGATCAGCTGCGGAGTAGAAGGTGTTATGTATAGAAGGGTGCAACAACCTGACTGCAATAGGCGTTTTGCGCATGTTGTGGAATAGACGTTCTTCGCCACCACGCGTGCACATGCACACCACGAGATGCAATTGATGAGCACAAGCGCTGTTGCCTCATATGGATGCTTTCATTGAATCCCATCTATCTAACGATTTGTCGAGTCATGTCCCTATGGATATCCTGTTTCTCCTCTGAAGCTCCTAGCATAGGCCCTTCGAAACATCCCCTCGGCGGACAAGAGCGCGCGCGCAGAAGGTTGTTGTTGTTGGCAATTGACAAGGTGTTGCTATGGGGGCAAGCGCCAAGGCCCAGCTGACCGACGATTCAATTGGAGCATCAAATTTGCCCTTCTTTTTTGGGAGCTCCGCTCACAATTTGGCTCCCCCCTTCTTCCTCATCATTACAGCGGAAAAGCACATCTGGTTTTCACTCCCCCATCCTCCGTTCACTCTTCTCTTCTCAGCATACCCCCCTTTGTTCCGCTGCCTTGCCCCTCGTTTTTCCACTTTTGTTATTTAGATTGCTTCTTTTTGCCTGAACGCCCCCTTCTATCTTTTGCTTCTCGGGTCTTCCTTGCTCCCTTCGCTCTAGCTGCTCCGTACCTTTTTATTGTTCTCTTATTCCAGAGCTGCAGCAGTTTCTTTTCCTCTGCTTTCCTTTGCATCGATCGACCTCATGACATCTGTACAAGCGTCCGGCCCACGCATCGCTGTGCCGTTCCACATTATGCCTCCCGCACCTTCTTCTTGTCGGTATCATGAGGGTTATCGATCGGCCGCCAACCCACCACCACCTCTTATGCCAATTTCGTACTGCAACTCTTATGGCTCATGCACTGCCATTCCTACCCAGTGCGCACACTGTCCTTCAGGCACAACCTTTGAAAGCATGGAAAAGATCGTCCCTCCTTCGGACAGCGCCTTGTCGCTGCAAACCGATCCTGAAATGTATGCCCTGCGAAACGTAATGTCCACCCACGCTGCAAAGCTGGTAGATTCAGCAGAGTATCGCCACTACAGCTATCCTTCTCTTCAGACTATCCCTCCTATGGCGCTAAAGCGAAACGACCGTCTGGCGTATGTTGAGGCGCTAGTTGGTACGTGCGTTTGTTTAACGGCGCAAAAAGCCATGTCTTCTAAACGCCCATGTGACAAATAGATACGAACGCCCATGTCATTGAAACAATCTGGTCCCCAACTGCGTCACGTTACGTAAAGTCGGCTGTGGTCCCCCTGCGGATGTTTATTCAAGAAGTATTGAAACGGTCTCGTACGACGTATTCGACATTGCAGACGGCATTGTTTTACCTGTTTCGTGCTCGACCAGCGCTCCTTGCACAGTTGTACGGCACAGGTGCAGATAGAAAACAGGAACAGTGGCAAGACGCTTACATCAACTGCGGAAGACGCATGTTTCTGGCCAGCTTGGTAGTTGCGTCGAAGTTCGTGCAGGATAAAACATACCGAAACTCAGCTTGGGCGAAAATAGCAGGCCTCCCCGTGGCCGAGATTAATGCGGCCGAACGAATCTTTTTGGAATTGATAGACTACCGACTTTACATTGCTCAGTCGACTTTTGAGCAGTGGCATCATTTGTTACACATGCATGTCGAGGCTAGAGCTCGCAGCGAGCCGGTCTCGTACCTGCAAGATCTCTCGTATTTGCCCATCGGCATGCAACTTCCACCTCCACCACCTCCACCACCTACTCACCTTCAACAACCGTCGCTTCCTTCACCGACCAGCCCTCAGCATACTGAGCACATCGCATCCACCAATACTCACTGTTCTGGCTCGCCATGCAATATCTTGCATTGTTTGCCCGACCCTTACGGCTACATGTCACATCATGCACATACCGGAAGGAAGCGAAGATTGCGAGAGACATCCTGGACAGACGAGAAGCAGCACTCGACAGTGTTTAACCCAATTTCTCCAGTATCTCCAAATTACGCTAATGTTGCAACTGCAGTCTCGCCAACTCACAGCGGCAGCGTTCCTCCCATGCTTTCATTATCTTTGCCTAGTTCAATCTCATCATCGCCCATGCATACACCTACTCAAGTCTCACCAATGCGGATGAATATCGGTAATTGGAAGACTGGCACTTCACCTACGGTAAAGCATGCCGTCGCCGCTCACTGCGATCTGCAACACAATCTCGTATTAAAAAAGCGACGAATCGCAGATAACGAGTATCCTAGCCATCAGGGTTACGCTGTGAGTCATGTTCGTGGTTTATCAAAGAGAAGGCAGCAGCGCAAGGATCGACAATAGACCATCTTTGATTTCTCTCTCTTTCTCTCTCTCTCGTTTTCCTCCTTCTTTTGTCAAACAACCAACCCATCGTTTTCTTAACGGGCCACTATATGACAACATTGTACGCATGTCTCTCTCTCCCTCTCTCTCACACAATCTCTGTCCTTTCCTCTGCCGCGCAACGCAGCTCGCCAGGTTTGCAATTCTACCATTCCTTTTGTCTTTTCTTGTTTTTACTTTTTTTTTCTTTTCTTTTCTCGTGTGTTAGTGTTATTTTATGCCTTTCCCCCTCTGCATTTTTTTCCCTTCTTTCCCTTCTCTAGAGCTCTATTCCTGGGCTCGCATGCAGCTCTACCCTTTTCTTTTTGCAAAGCGTCCTCCCTTCTTTTTTATCTTGCTCCCATTGTTATACATATCATCTGTTATTTATATATCATATCATATCCTGTTATTGTCACAGCATCGATGCTATCTCCCATCCTTTCTAAAAAAAGAAACTATACAAAAAATTGGATGAAGATCAATATATTGACTTAGCCAACTGTAACTCTCTTCTTGACAACTTTTTTGTGAACCTCCGATGCTGCTTGCTGGAGATAATACCTGTGCCAATTGATTTCAAGTATACAGTACATGTAATTATCTCCTCCCTTTTACATAGTCAATCCAGACTCTCTCCAGCAGCGTGTCTGTAACTTGATTACTGACATCGGTCAACAATTTGACATATTCGTATGCACGCCACTTACGTAGCAATTGTCAGTATCTACAAGCATAAGAATAACATCGTTAGAAAATATGCGCATATCAGACAATGGCATGAGTACATTATTTTGATAGACTTGCCCTGGCAACTTACGGCACTGTCGGAATATATCATCGGATTAAACGATGCATATTGAAAGAAAAATGTGGGAAAACTAAGCTCCTGCAGTGTCGTCCTTATCCCATTAAATCAGGGTTTTGTTTTTCAAAGAAGTTCTTTGATGCCAAGGACTTTACATCTGCATGAATACGTAAATCCATTCCTTGTAAACAGTAATTATTCACATCGGCATCCAGTAGATGATGCAGATTTGTGTAATACATATCTTAGGGCCCAAGAAATGTATACACTCTGATGCACAATGCAACCTTTCTACAACTAATCAATAGTAACCAGGTATTCTAAATCGACCGCTCAATTGGGCTATGTGCATAAACAAGTTTCCAGTTTACTTTTAACGTGGAGCAAGCATAGATGATTGGGCTGACCTTCAATTCCCAAACTCCCAGCCAAAGTTCAGCCTTCCCTTTTCCACAGACCTTCTCTTTTGTATGGTTGAACCGGCAACGTATTGTACATGAGAGTTGCCGGAAACTTCTCATACATGCGTACACCTTCTTGCAGACGCATAGTCTGGGTCTTGTTCTCCCGGCTATGTACACTTATCTTTCCTGATTTCATACTCCATTATATCCTTGGTTTGAAGACTGCAGGCACGTTACAGTTAACGACAGCAGTGTCAGTGCAAAAGAAATCCTAACAGTTGCATTCACTCTCTTTATAGCCGCTCGTCAAGCATGGCGTGAAAAGATTGCACTGTGCATTTTATACTTGGGATTGTCGGCATTGTTTCTATTTTGGCTGGAATATATTTCGACTCTTTTTTGCGACAGCGAGCATGCATATTCCTACAGTTTAGTATTCCAAAACGACTCGAAATACGCAGCTATCAACGGCAAAGCAGTCGAGTGGTCGAAATACGCCGATTCTTCGCCTATCGCGAACGATGTCAGTCAATACAACAGTCTGGATGTATCTCCCATGTTTCCGTCATTTATGATGCTTGATCGAAAAGGGGCGGATACATATTCCAACCCAAAGTTGCAACAATGCATTGGAGATACAGGCAAGTCTGAATTAGCAGATAACTGGCTTTCATATAAATTGTCCAACGACCCCGGATACACGTACCGCAACGGTGAACTCGTTTCCTGTCCATACCCCAACGCAACAAATGTAACGGGCGAGCACTGTTATACCAGTCAGCTTTCACAGATCCCTTTACCTGTCAAAGGAGGTTCGTACTACGCACACCCTGATATATTTATTTTCAGAGCACTGAGACCAACGCGTTGCAGATATTTTATACACCATGGACGATATACAGAATTTCACAACCTTGTCGTCACCCAACGGTCCAGGGAAAGCTTTTGTTGCTCTGGATGGCGCTATATTGGATGTCACTGCTTACCTCGAAGCGGCAACAAACGTGATTGAAGTCTCGGCTGGCGTTTACTCACGCGCATTCGCACTCGATCGAATGTTTCTACCTCTCGACGTGACGAAATATCTTTTCATCAATCTCGGCGAAGATATTACAGAGTACTTTGAAGGCAACGTGTCAAACGCTCAAGTTTACAAGGACTGCTTGTTGGAATTGTTCCACAAAGGCATCACCCCTGACAAGGCTCCCACAGGGTGTTCAAGGATTAATCCTGCATTGTGGGCCACCATGGGTGCTGGATTGCTATATTTCCTGCTCAAAATGAACCTTGCTCACTTGTGCCGAATGCGATTCATGCAACGATTACTGTTTTCGTCTGCACCAGAACTATCCTCCGCTCCAAATCACTCCTGCCCGTACACGATTATGATGGTACCTTGCTATTCCGAACCAAGTGAGACGTTAAAGCAATCCTTTGAATCACTGGCGCGATCTATTTATGAGGACTCGAGGAAATTATTGCTTTTTGTCTGCGACGGCGTTACTAGAAGTAAATACGATTCAAAAGAGACCTATCTGTGTCTCCTGGAAGCTCTCGGATACAGTGGCACAGAGGATCCTACACCTCAGCCTTACATTTCACTGGGTCAAAACCGTCGAAGAATCAACTATGCAAAAGTGTTCGCTGGATATTACGAAACCGGTCGCAATCGTGTCCCTTACCTCGTCGTTGTCAAGATCGGCAACCCCAAAGAAATATCACTAGGTTGCGTTCCCGGAAATAGGGGCAAGCGCGATTCAATGGTTCTCATCTTTGGTTTTCTTGAACGGTGTCTCAATCTTGCAAACAACCGCATGACTCCTCTGGAATATGAATTGTTCAATCAGTGTTACAGCGTACTCGGGATCGACCCTCGAAAATTCAAATATATGATGGTGACTGACGCAGATCTGCAAGTTCAAGGAGACGTTGTGCAGACTCTTGTGTCAAGACTGGAGAAGGACAGAAAGATGCTAGCCATCAGTGGTCACGTACGACCTGCAAATCCAGAGCAAAATATTACAACGATGCTGCAAATCTTCCCTCTGTATCTGACGTTTTACTCAGGCCTTGCGTACGAAGCTTTCCTCGGGACGGTCCTTTCCATTAACGGAGGTTTCATGATGTACAAGCTCTGGACGGAAAACGTGCCCGCCCTGGATGAAAAAAGGCCTCCTACGCGCTCGTTCTGGTCACGACGCTCCAAGAGCCTTTCCACTTCGCAGCAAACTATCCAGAGCAAATGGCCAAAAGTAAGCGACGAGATAGTTCCAGGACAGGATACTTGGGGAGACAGTGTCTTCAGCAACAACAGCGACAACAGACCTGACTCCATGGCCACTGACAAGGAATCGCGCTTGTCACTTGCGCCTTGCCCTGGCATTCGACCGTGCTGCATCCACCCAACTGTCTTACGGAATTTTGCCAACACACGTGCGGATACAATGCATATGAAAAATGTGCTGCTACTTGGAGAAGAACAGTACCTCGGCATAGTACTGTTACGATCGCATCCACAGCATCGACTTGGATTTGAACCGGAAGCGATCGGATATGCGACGTTGCCTACAAACATCTTTACGCTGCAGGCTCTCCAATCCAGGAATTTGCGAGCAGCTTTCCACAATCAGATCGAAGTGCAGCGAGCGGCGTGGGATCTTGGTCTAGGCTGCTGGATTGTATCCTTTACCAAGCTTCTGGATATGATCTTTTCTATGCCTATCATAGTCTATCTCTACGGTGTCTACTTTCGCTTGTTCATCTACGGAGATTTGGCGTATGGAATTATTGCTGTCAGCTTTGCCAGTCTAGTCGCCTTGCATATCCTTTACTTTATTGTTCGCCGTCAATTCAAATACGTGATCTGGTTCATTTTGTACTGCCTCTGCTCGGTACCGCTGTTTGCCGTTTGGTTTCCTCTTGTAGCAATCTGGTGCAGCGACTATGCAGAACGCTGGTACGACGTTTGGCCGGCAGCAGACGGGCATAGAGGCCGCATCCACGGTGCTGTCGACACTGAAGACGATTCCCATCCGCAGCAGAAGGATGGAGATAGCACCAGCGGTGAAAGCAAGGTCGAAAACGAAGAAGAGCTAGTTCCGCGCATGCGATTAGGAGAGTTCGAAGCGGTTGAAGCAGAAAGAGCGTACCAAAGAGCGGTTGAAGAAGCAGCAGCGCTCGATTCGAACTTTACGGGCTTTACGGGCTTTGTCAGTGGTCGAGCCAGCATCCACTCGGTCGGTTCTCGTCTCTCTGGATCGTTCGGTGAGCAAATATTGTCGACACCTCCGGTGGCACAGCTTCGAGGCGGGCAGCAGCAGTCGTTGCGTGTACGCAGCACTGCTACTAGTGGTTACAAACTTACCGCGGCTGTTATGGGCATGTATGGTACGACGATGCGACCTATGGACGGCCAACGGAAATCGCCTCAAAGAGCGAACGGAAAGGATGACATGGAACTCTTGCCGACAGCGTCGCCAACTAGCAGCATAAGATCGGGGTCTTTTGCCAATCCTTTTGTCTCTTCGCTAGACAATCCGTTTGATGACGGATACGCCGTTCCATCCGTTCAAGGTGGAGATTTGAAAATGCAAAATCGACGCAGCCGTTCACAGTTTGCTGGAAAGCACAAGCAGAGTCATTCACAGTCATCCTATTTTACGTATTCCTCTCGCAATACCGGCGAAGATTACCCGACTGCATTCTATCCATCCAGAAACGATGTTACTACTACTGCATCTGGGTTTACCAGATTGCCACCGTCCAACGATATATTGGTACGCGGACGTTCTTACTCTACCGAATCGGCTATTCCATCTGACCGTGCGTCGATACGATCGAATTTATCGGCAGCGTACTCCCTCGCCAGCTCCAGTCTCAGCATGGATCCCGAGGCAGCTTTGGAGTCGACTAGATATGGTGGCTACAATGCAACTCCGAGTGGATCTGCAGCAGATGGCATTGAAGGAGTGACTGAAGAAGGTCGTAGCGCCGCTCTTCACGGCAAAGTGGGTCTGACAATACCAGGTGTCCGGAACGCTGCTTTGGCGGCAGCAGCAGCGCCGGCGCCACCGCCTTCCCTTTCCCGAATCCGTTCCACTGGCGGTGGCGGCAGGCGTCGACCGCCGCCACCACCACCAGCAGTACCACCGGCAGCAGCACCCACGCATCGCAGAGATAGAAGCGATGCAAGTAGTTCAAGACGCACGGGCGGCGATGCAAAGCAGTCAATACGACAAGAAATACAGTCGTACCTGCTGAATGCGGACCTCGATGCTGTCACCCGCGCTCAAGTCAAACAGCACTTGTATCGTCTGTTTGGCGACTCTGTCGAACACGACGATGACTTGGAAGAGTTTATCAATAACTGTATCGAGGAAATTACCCTTGAACTACTTTCCAAGTCAACAACGTCAGCTGAAGCCTAGTCAAGTTTTACCTCCACCATCTTTATTATTTTTCTAGCATGTCTTTTACTGCATCACTCCTACTACTACTCCCTGTATTTCCCCCTCTTCTTCTTCTCTGTAAATACATTTTCCTTTCAAACTTTTCCAACTCTGCAAGCTTACATCAATTTAATTCCATCCGCGCCGTTACAAATTTAGCACCCTTTGCCACCATGTTTCCTGCCGTTAATGCAAGCCGTGGTTCATCGTTATCTGCTGTGGCCCGATATCACTATTCCACTATCTACACGACAACCCAGCTATCCAGACGTTTCATGTCGACATCGGTAAAGCCTCCGTCTTCATTGACCGCAGCTTGTTGCATGATCGGTGACGAGATCCTGAACGGCAAGACTCGCGATTCCAACGCCCATTTCCTTGGTGAGGAGTCGTTTTATTCTATATGAAAAGCTAAAGCTATTATATTCATCTATCTGAACTTGACAAAGCACGCTACTTGTTTGAACTCGGTGTTGACTTGAAGCGAGTGGAAATGATACCTGACGAGTATGAAGCTATAGGGGATACAGTACGGAGACTTTCAAAACAGCATGATCTCGTCTTCACAAGCGGTGGTATTGGTAACAATCAAGGCATAGAAATAGGGAAAAATTGTACGATTTCTCTGATGATTTAGTGTTATCTAGGTCCCACCCATGATGATATCAGGTATAACGACGTGAAATAAAGGACAGAAAATATCGAGGAATTAACTTAACACTCGTCTATGTAGCTACGAAGCAATTGCGCGTGCCTACTCATTGGACCTAAAGTTGGACGACGAAACATGCCGAGAAATGCAAAAGACGATGCGTGCCAAATATGCAGATTGGGAGTTGACAGAGGCGCGAAAACGAATGGCCTTGTTTCCCTCACCGGCCGAAATCCTGCGCGTTGCGCCGCGCGATGAGCTGTGGGTACCTGTCGTGGTCGTTAACAAGAACATCCATATACTTCCTGGTATTCCAAAACTGTTTGAACGACTGCTCACGCATCTTCGACCTCATTTTGAAAAGATGGTGCTGGATCGGGGTGCTGGCGGTCGATATTTCCGCGTGCAGATAGCAACGAGGCTGCAAGAAGGTGAAATTGCACCTAACTTGACATCTATTCAGCAACGTGTAGTGAACCAGCATATCAAGATCGGCAGCTATCCTCGATGGGGCACAGATCCGGACGGCATCAGGGTCGTTTTAAGTGTAGTGGGTAGAGATGAAGAGGCTGTCAAGGATATCGGCAGTCAAGTAGCTTCCTCTGTAGATGGATGGCTGTATGAACCAGTAAAACGTATGTAAGAAACCTCATCGAACAGAAAAAAAAAATGTATGTGTTGGGGACTTTCTCTTACTTACATGTGGCTACGGCGCGCATTGTGCCACCACCTGTCCTCCTCCCCTCCTACTTTCTGCCCCGCCGCAGACCAACCAACTTTTTATACACGGCACAGCGACAATGACGAGTAACGCTCAAGAGTTCAATGTCGAAATGGTATGCCGGAATCAACTTGTGAAGCGCGCGATAACGATCTAAGTGGGGTCTTTTCATCCAGACTGCAGTGCCAAGGGATCTCGTCAAGGACGTGCTCCGAGGTATAGTGAGCTGCATAATCGCGGGGCAGCGGTAGCCGGTCCAACTTCTGAAATCTTCTAGCTTTGCTCCATGCCATCTTTTTCCATCGACTTCTCGTGAACGTAACTCCCCGAGAACTGCGCTTTTTGGATATTACTGTAGTAAGTATTTCTCTCTCCAAGTTTATTATCCCAGACTCCTAACAACCTTTTAAACTAGTCAGCTACAGATAGCCGCGAGGTTGAATCATTAATAGAGGAACGGATAGCTGATTTTCTGTACAATACATCTCCCAGTCACATTAGACAGGGCAAGGTAACGGATGATTAGATGTATATACGTTCGCACAATGTCACTCTGATAATTCGAGGGATAAAAAGAAGATAGCAGTTTTATTTTATGAGAAGCGGCTGAAAAAGAATTGGTTCCAGTTCTCAAAGTCTGAGGAGCTGGTCTGTTGGGAACAATGGGTTATCACTGTAGATTTCACACAACCGCAGAGCGAACAAGGTAAGAGAAGGAAGCTTAGTAGCTTTTTCTCTCGCAACAATCAGACTAAAAAACCATCAATGCTCTAGAACGGCAGAAAGCCATGCGATCTGTGGAGCGGCAATTGTCACAGAGGTTAATGGATATTTTGAAACTCGCAAATGATAACAAGGAGCATATACCATCCATCACGACGACCGAAGGGAATCCTTTTCCGTACAAGGTAAATGATGATCAAGCAGCGGAGGAATGAATGTCATCATGCAAGGTACTGACGAGAATGTGACATAGATTGCGGTTCCTACACAGTCAGAGTCATGGGGTGCAATGATTAAGCGGCTGCTGGTGACAGATGCAGCACCTCCAGGTGACTACCAGCAAGGAGGAGGAGCGGATATCAATGCACCACCTTCATCTGGATTGCCCACCACCACCAGCAGCTCATCACGGCGGGGATCGAGCAGCGTAGGTAGACCGATACCAGCACCAAGCTCCAGCAGTAGCAGTAGCACCGCCGCACCGAGAAGTCCAACCAGAGACTAGTAGTAACCTTTCACGACAAATAGATTCCAAGAATTTTATAGTTTTGTAGACGCACTACGATACCGAGGCCTGTTTGTATATTAATTTTCGTTTCTAATCATTCACCAAATGAAGTCTCTCTTTTGCCCTTCCCGTGTCGCGTCTCATCAGAGTAGTGAGACTTATATACCATGTCGCTCATTGCTATAGAAAAATGCGCTTGCATTTTTTTGTTCATCCTAGATAAAAGACACGCGAGACGAGGCAAATTGGATAGTATCATCCGTTCACAGCACCACTGCGCTGTCACAGGGCAGACTGTTGTTCGATCGCGAAAGCGCCGGGGGGAGGTGTATGAAGGTAAAGAAGGGGCAAGCAGCAAGAGAGTACAGTAAGGATTACCCCGGGTAACGTCGGCTTGACCGGAGTTATGTGTCAAGAGAATGTGTGGAGAATTTAGGCTATTCCTTCCCTTTTCTTCCCGTCACATCACGTAAGCTGCAAAAGGGGTATGTGGCGGAGGACGAAGAGGTCGACTTTGGCTCTGGGGGGATGTGATGAGCATAACAATAAAGAAAACGAAAACCTTGTTGGTTTATCCATGTTCGCCTTCTTGTTGGAAAAAAAAGTTTTGCTGCTTACGCTTAGAACCGGAAGCAAGGAGCAACTCCGCACAGACATTTTCGTCGCAGCAGTCAATTCAAACGCATGCTTGAAGCATCGCATGTATACGAGTGCAGCGTGGAGCCTTTCCTGTAGAGAGATCAAAGCAATTGAGAGTTACAAGTTTAGTAGTTTTGAGAGAGAGTGGATTTGTTTAAATATTTACCCGAATTATCCACATGCAAACCAGGAAATTGTGACAATATCCGATTTTTACCGCTGCTTCAACGTCATCTGGGTGGGACCTGAAATAGGTTCATCCGATAAAAAATAATAAACTTACCTCGGCTAATCCTACGTAACCTTTTTCATACTCCTTTCACCCCTTTCTTCTAACCACCATGTATCGACTGTCGGCGCTGTCGCGTGCCGCCAAACCTTTCACCTTGTCCTCGGTGGGTCGTGTTCCTGTCGCTGCTAAGCGTCGCGCTGCCCCGGCCCTCGTC
Source organism: Rhizomucor pusillus (assembly GCF_041956525.1). NCBI lineage: Eukaryota > Fungi > Mucoromycota > Mucoromycetes > Mucorales > Lichtheimiaceae > Rhizomucor > Rhizomucor pusillus. Next base: position 1,063,254 of record NW_027192144.1, on the reverse strand, counting down.
ACCACCTTCCACACCCAACAAACCCGCCTCGCAAAGGCAGCACCCGAAAGTACCGATGGTTTCTTGCAAGGCAACGCTGCCAATTACATTGAGGAAATGTACGAGGCCTGGTTGAAGGATCCCTCGTCCGTGCACTTGTCCTGGCAAGTGTACTTTAAGAACATGGCAAACGGCGTCGCCCCTGGCCAGGCTTACACTCCTCCACCCACTCTCGTCCCCTCGGCAAGTGCCCGTTTGCCCGCTTTGCCCGATGCTGTCATTCCCGGCGCTGCAAACGGCTCGTCCTCTGAAGTCATCGACCACATGAAGATCCAGCTTCTCGTGAGAGCCTATCAGGTGCGCGGTCACCACTTGGCAAAGTTGGATCCTCTCGGAATCCAGCACGCTGATATCCAGCACTCCACTCCTCCCGAGTTGTCCTACTCTTACTATGGATTCACCGAGAAGGATCTCGATCGCAAGTTCTCCCTTGGTCCCGGTATCCTTCCTGCATTCGTTGGCAACGGCAAGTCCTTGACTCTCCGAGAGATCATCGATAACTTGCAAAAGATCTACTGTAAGTCGTTATAGTCTTGGAGATGGTAGGATGAATAGTTAATCTACGGATACAATAATAGGTGGTTCTATCGGTATTGAATACATTCACATTCCTGATCGTGCCCAGTGCGACTGGATCCGTGAGCGCATCGAGAACCCTCAACCTTACAAATACAGCATCGATGAGAAGCGCGTCATCTTTGATCGTTTGACCTGGTCCGACAGCTTTGAACGTTTTGTCGCATCAAAGTACCCCTCCGAGAAGCGTTTCGGTCTCGAAGGTGGCGAAACCTTGATCCCTGGTATGAAGGCCTTGGTAAGTCTGGAGCAATTCAATGTCCTGTATAAAAGTTGGTGAAAAATTGTTGACAATCCTTGGATAGATTGACCGCGCCGTCGACCTTGGTGTTGAATCTATCGTTATCGGTATGCCTCACCGTGGCCGTTTGAATGTCTTGAGCAACGTCGTCCGCAAGCCCAACGAATCCATCTTTTGCGAATTCAGCGGCTCTCTTGAACCTTCCGAGGAAGGCTCCGGTGATGTCAAGTACCATCTTGGTATGAACTACGTTCGTCCTACTCCCTCTGGCAAGCGTGTCCACCTTTCCCTTGTTGCGAACCCATCTCACTTGGAAGCTGTCAACCCCGTTGTCTTGGGTAAGACTCGCGCCCTCCAATTCTACAGCAAGGACACCGAGCGCAAGCACTCGATGGCTGTCTTGATGCACGGTGACGCTGCCTTTGCTGGTCAAGGTGTTGTCTACGAAACCATGGGCTTCCATGATTTGCCTGCCTACGGCACTGGCGGTACTATCCACATTGTCGTCAACAACCAGATCGGTTTCACCACTGATCCTCGCTTCGGTCGCTCTACTCCTTACTGTACCGATATCGCCAAATCCATCAACGCACCCGTTTTCCACGTAAACGGCGATGACGCTGAAGCTGTCACTTTCGTCATGCAACTTGCTGCTGACTGGCGCCAGACCTTCCACAGAGACGTTGTTATCGATCTTGTCTGCTACCGCAAGCACGGTCACAACGAAACTGACCAGCCCAGCTTCACCCAGCCCAAGATGTACCAAGCTATTGCTAAGCAAACTCCCGTTGCTAAGCTGTACGCCGAACAACTTCAGAAGGAAGGAAGCTTGACCAAGGATGAAATTGAAGCCAACCAGAAGCGCGTCTGGCAGATTTTGGAGGAAAGCTATGCTCGCAGCAAGGACTACAAGCCTACCTCGCGTGAGTGGCTCTCCAGCTCTTGGCCTGGCTTCAAGTCTCCCAAGGAGTGCGCTGAAGAGATCCTGCCTCACCCGCACACCGGTGTTTCCATGGAAACTCTCCAGCAAGTCGGCAAGGCCTTGACCACTCTTCCCGAGAACTTCAACGTCCACCGCAACTTGAACAGAATCATCCAGAACCGTGGCAAGGCTCTTGCATCCGGCAAGGATATCGACTGGTCCACCGCCGAAGCTTTGGCGTGGGGCTCCCTCTTGCTTGAAGGAAAGCATGTCCGCTGCTCCGGTCAGGATGTCGAGCGTGGTACCTTCTCTCAACGCCACGCCGTCTTGCATGACCAAAAGATCGACAACACCTACACCCTCTTGAACCACATTTCTCCTGAACAGGGCATCTTGTCTATCAGCAACTCGTCTCTCTCCGAATACGGTGTCCTTGGTTTCGAGCTTGGTTACTCACTCGTTGATCCCAACTCTCTTGTTATTTGGGAAGCACAGTTTGGTGACTTTGCCAACAATGCCCAGTGTATCATTGATCAGTTCCTCGCTGCGGGTGAGCAAAAATGGTTACAGCGAAGCGGCCTTGTTTTGAGCTTGCCGCATGGTTACGACGGTCAGGGTCCTGAACACTCTTCTTCAAGAATCGAACGGTACTTGCAACTCTGCGATGACAACCCATACATCTTCCCCTCCCCGGAGAAGTTGGCACGTCAGCACCAGGACTGCAACATGCAAGTCGTCTATGCCTCCACTCCCGCTCAGTTGTTCCACGTGTTGCGTCGCCAGATCAACCGTGAATTCCGTAAACCCGTAAGTACTGAAAATAATGATGATGGAAAAGGATAATAGATTACTGACAACAAGATTAAATAGTTGATCTTGCCCTTCTCCAAGGCCATGCTTCGTCACCCTCTCGCTCGCTCCACTTTGGAAGAAATGACTGGCGATACCAGCTTCCAGCTCTACCTCCCCGAACCTCATCCCGAGCACCTCGAAGCGCCCGAAAAGATCACCAGACACATTCTCTGCTCTGGCCAAGTCTACTACACTCTTCTCAAGGCTCGCGAGGAGCACAAGGTCACTAACGTTGCCATCTCTCGCGTTGAACAGCTCAACCCCTTCCCGTACGAGCAGATCAAGGAGCACGCCGACAAGTACCCCAACGCAGAAATCATTTGGTGCCAAGAAGAACCTTTGAACATGGGTCCTTGGATGCACGTCCAGCCTAGAATCACCACTGCATTGTCACAGACCACCCACCACGCTGGCAAGTCACCCAAGTACACTGGTCGTGAACCTTCTGCCTCCGTTGCCACTGGTAACAAGAAGAAGCACTACCAGGAGGAGAAGGAGTTCGTAAGCGCTGCTCTCCAGATCGAGGCATAAAAACCAAAATGAAAAAGAAAATCAAAGCATTAGTTTTCATGCATGTATTTTAATAATAAAATTAAAACGCCCCAACATATCATGATGATCGTACTAGACACAACTGAACTGTACTGGACTGTTTATAAATGGTTTGGCTTTTAATTTATGGGAGTGAGCAAGGAAACAAAAATTTTCCATCGGTTTTTGCTAAGAGGAAAAAAGTATGTACTGCAAAATATAAAAAGAAAGAGAAACAAAAGGGTATAATATTTACAGGGAAGATATTTGTGCACTGTGCAGCTGGCGCTCGAGTTCCTCGAGCTTACGTTGCATACTGTCCATTTCCCGTCGGTTTTGTTGTTCGATACGGTGCATTTCATCGCGAAGTGCGGCCATCTCGCGGTTCTTGGAATCCAATGCAACTGATTTCGCCTGCAACTGCGCTTGCAAGTGAGAATATATGCTCTCCTCCTACGTGGAAATTATTCAGTCATTTGCATAAACTATACACAGACTTTTGGCTTACAGTTGGGTTCGACGGTGCAAACAGTTCAAAATCCAGCAGCTGATTAGCAGATGGTCTGTGAGCTGGATTTTCGTCCATCATCCACAGGATCAATGCGGACTATAGAAAGACATTAGTCAGTAAACCTCATCGCATCAAGCAATCTTTTTATAGTTACTTGCCTCTTTTGGATATTTTTCCACAAATCCTTCAGGGAACACACCTTTCTTGAGTTGTTCGATGGCGTTTGCTCGTTCCATGGCCGTGAAGAAAGGCTGATAAAGTTCAAACAAGATGATACCCAGGGAGTAAATATCAACCTTAGCGTCGTAGCCTCTAGGTGGATTTGCAAGCTGTTCCGGTGAAGCATACTATGAAGATATCAGAGATATCAGTATACACTTATAGCCAAAGCGCAATGATCGTTTTGAAACTTACAGTACGTGTGCCGACACCGGTAGTTGGCATCCTCTTGAGCTTTGGACGCGGCTTAAAGTATCCACCGCTGCTGCTTAGGCTGTTCGTGCTTTCCTGACGGCAATGCTGAGACGACGACGACGACGACAAAGAAAACATGCTGCTCTGCTGATCAGCCGCCACGCAGCTGCTAGCAGAACCACTAGTGGAAAAGACGGTTGTTGGATAATAGCATTGATCTACGACTTTATCGTCGTCCAAAATAGTGGAAGCCAAGCCAAAGTCACCAATCTTGGGCACCCAGTTTTCATCCCACATGCAGTCCCGCAAGGTACCAGCCGTCAGGACCGAATCGTAGGAGAATCCGTGCTCCTGCCAGTGATTGCTGAAACGACGTTGGTGCTGCCGCCGGTAGCCATCGCCACCTGTAGGCATGGCAAGGAATATATTGCTCGGCTTGAGGTCCCGATGGATCAGCGCTTGCTCGTGGATATACGCAGTGCCCTCCAAAATCTGGGCGAAGATTTCAATGTTGCGAGCACTGTCGACACGCCGTTCTCCTGTTTCCTTGCATCGACGGTTGCGATATTTTATGTACCCGTGAAGTGTAGCTGCAACGTTAGGCATTTAGTTTTTCTTGGCGCTGCGTTGCTATGTAGTGATAGTAGCGACAATAAATTTACCTGGGCAAAGATACATTTGTATATACAAGGTCCAGCCATGGCTGAAGCTGCAACTACTTTTTCGTCGTCGTCTTTCTGATGTCCTATTATAGTGAATTTCTGGCCGCGGCGTTGCCGTCGTCGTCGTTTCCGCGGTATCTTTGGCTGCACCTCGGTCGATCTCTGGCAGGCACATGCTAGCATCCTTGACAGAGTCCGGTTGCGATAACGGGCACTCCATTTTCTCGTCGGCCGGAGTCTCGATACCAAAATGGATATGCGACATGTCTTGCTCTGATAGACCTCTAAAGGAGAACGAGTGGTCATCCTCAAACGTGGGATCCTGGCCATTGAAGATACTGTCGTTCGAGTGCTCCTCCTCCAGCTCGTTGTCTTGACTGGATACCGAGGAGCTTGCATAGGCCTTGTCTTCTTCCCGGTAGTCTTCTTCTTCGTTGATAAAATAGTCTGGACCAGAATACTCCAACCAAGACGAGTAATAGCGAACTACATTCCGATGTTCCAGTCTTGCGAGGTGCTTGATCTCGCGGAATATCTTCTCGTACGCGCCGTCCTGATCATCGTCCGTCTCTAGACTGCTCAGACGAATCTTTTTGATGGCATATTCAATACCATCTAATTTGTTACGCGCGCGGTACACGCTCGCAAATCCGCCTCTGCCGAGCATTGCAATCTCGACAAAATCGTTTCGATATCTCGAGTTTTGAATATTCAAATCAAAAAGAAGATCAGGAGGAGTCCCGTTATGCGACGAATTTGGCGGACTGGATGTTGTAGAGTGCCGCGACGGAGGAGCATGAGGCGGCGGCGGTGACGCATTGTCTGACAACGACGACGAGTCTTCACTGTAAGGAGTGGATGCAATCATGCGAGGCTGTCCCTCCAGGCTGCGAAAGCCCTCGCTACGGACGGTCTGGACAGCAGTGTAAAGCAGTTTTTGAAACGCATTTTGGAAGGTTGATCGGACGCTGGCAACCTCGTCCACAAACTCAGAATCAATGAAACCAAGAGAACTCAAAGTCTGGCAAATTAGGAAAAACACCTTGCGATTGGCTTCGGGTGAATCACCATGCATACGGCAAAAGGACTCGATCAAGGATACAAGCAGCATTTTGGTTTGTCGTCTTCTTTTGTGTGCACCGTCATCCTGCACAGTCGTGAGTCCAAACGAGACATCATCTTCCTTGCTGTCCGATTTTTTAGATGGTTCTGGAAAATGTTAAGTCAGTGCATTTGAGTTGGCATGTGTGGTACGTCCGATAAAGTTATTCACCGTCGTGGTAAGATGCGTCAAAGCAATCGTCGTCTTCGGAGGATTGTTGGTTGTTAAGCGTAGACTCTGGGCTCTGCTCGGGCTTGACCCAGAACTTGCTCAAGCGCTCTGACGATTCGTCAGTGTCAAAATGATCTTTGTCTTCATGGCGTGTGTTGTCGTCGTTGAGGGTTTTGGAATAAGGTGACATTCAGAAAAGTTAGGTACAAGCAGGGAAAGGAACAAGTGACCAGGCAGACAGTAAAAAGTTAGTTAAGTTTGAAGTGTGCTCATTAAAGTAAAGGAAAAGAAACAAGAGGGGTGTGTATGTGTGTGTGTGTTAAAACAAGTTGCCAAGGGCAGCAGGCGGCTTCTCTCTTGTGGTGATGGGTATCAATGCCGCCCTTAACATTGGGGTGACACGATGGTGAGCGGTTTCAGTTTCCGCTTGGCTTCAGAGCATCGTTGCTTGAACTCGCTAAAAATGATACAAAACCACTGCTGGCAAAAATCATTAAACCTTATGACATTTTATCTCTCACACTAGCAAACCGCACCACATTGTTGGTTTTGACGCGAGTTGATGATTTTTGCTGTTTCTTCGCAGTTCAGCCAAGTTGTGCGGTCATCTCAGGTCCTAAACACCAATTAAGTTACTCGACACCGAGACCCTAAAACCCTTCCTTCAATGAAAGATTTTGCAAACTGCGACTTCGCATATTATCCAATTGCATATTATCCAATTGCATGCATCGGATGAAAAGGATTGCGAAATGTTCTAGGGGGGATTGCAGATATCCTGTTTCGCTTAATAGATTGGTATATATTCTTGGTGACGACGATGTGCAATTAACTACAACTACACTTCGTTTTTCCAAAAAAGGGATTATCTAAATTTCAGCTATGCACCTTTGTCTCAGCTGTATCTAATTCTATCATTCGAAATGGCATATATACACTGCATTGTCATTGGACAAGGAGAAGCTAGCCTTTTGTAACGTATCGAGTGAAACCGAAGGAATCGTGATGATAGCAATGTGCTCATTGCCTGTACAAGATCATCATCTTGAATACATAGAACTAAATGCGTCCTATTTTGCGATAGCAGCAGCACTTTGTATGTTTACACCAAGAATTGCTATGTATTCCATCTTTAAATAATATAAGTACGCCGTTCGCTACAGTGATTACACTGGGCGTCTTAGAGGACGGGTTATTACAATGATTTAGTCCTCCTGTTTGATAAGCATCGCCGCATAGACATATGCATTTCGGCTTCTGACTGTCGAGAACAAACACCTGCGCGATCACGCCGGTCGAAGCTCCGGGGGGAACTCGTGACCTTTCCATATAGAGATTCCAGCATAACAGCGGGAAGAGTGTTGAGCAATGTTGTTGCACGTTTCTTGTATTTCGACTGTTGTGGATGGGCCAGGCTACATCAACGTCGATCCCACGAAAATCCAACGTGTTTTACAATTATGACGATTTCTCCAACAGGTTCACAAAGGTGACCTTATCTACCTTGGCTGTTCCTATGGTGGTCATCGCTTTCCCGCTGCTGAATGCTTATACTTTCACGGAAGAAGAGCTGACCGGTGTAAAAGTGATGGATGGAATGATTGGAGGACTCCTGGGCATAATCGGATGTGGGTTTTCTTTTGTTTTTCTTTTGTATTTATACATGTTATATACGGGGATGATATTACTAACTTTTAAAACATCAGGGCCACTTGCACCGTTCCTAGCTTGCTGGGGTATGTTTGAGGTAATCTTCAAGGACGGGCCGCCAGAACCGTTGCCGATACCGCCCGAGCTCAAGAAGAAGGCCAAGCGAGAGATCGGATTGAATTGCGAGGATTTTTACAACGTCGCTGTTGTTGGTGTGTCAGGAACCGGTAAAGTAGGTTGTTGCGCTGCTAGACCGATGAGGAGAAGGAGATGGTGGATGTGGTGTATATTTTGCATGTGAGCTCAAACGCACCGTGCAACATTTCCTTAGAGTTCGATGATCAATGGGATCATGGGATATCACGACAAAGACGCACGGGCCGCGGTCACAGGAGAAGTCGAAGCGACAACGAAGCCGAAAGGATACCAGCATCCAGATCTCCGGACAATGATTGTGTGGGATATGCCAGGTGCAGGGACCATGAATCATCCGGCAGAAACTTATTTTGATGATAACTTTTTATACGCATTCGATACCCTCGTTATTGTTACTGCGGAGCGGCTGCAAGAGATCGATATTAACCTAGCCAAAAGAGCAAATGAACATCGGATACCGGTACTTTTCGTCCGCAACAAGGCTGACCAGGTACGTCGTGGAGTGCGTTCGCATCAACATCCTGTTACTCATCTGTTGAAGGCTGTGGATGCAAAGATGAGACGGTATACTGGAAAAAGCCAAGATCAGACGTATATATGGTCCTTGGCTGTTGGGGAGCTCGTTAACGAGGTACGTATGCCATCGATGCATAAGAGACCTTGGATACGTCATATATAACTGCTAATATTTTCTTGATGTAGGTTAAACAATCCATTTACAAGCAGCTCAAGGCTAATCACCTCAGTACAAAACGTCTTTTCATTGTATCCGCTTGGAACTTGCAAGAATTTGTATCTGTATTAAGCAATCAGGAAATGGAGCAGAGTTTACGTCTGATAGATGAGCAGCGCTTTCTAAGAAGACTCATTGAAGGAGTGCTAGTAAAACGTAAATATCGTGAAAAGCTAAAGAAAAAGAGTCAAAAGCAAAAGCTTGAAACATAGTCTTCTTCTCCTTAATCAATATTCATTATTCTCCCCCATTGTCCTTATGTATCTATTTCATAATATACCGTTCGTTCAACTGCAGCAATGAATTCTCACAGACAATTGCAGGTGAAAAAACAGTAGTCTTTGTATTTTAGGGATGGGGATAGAAGGTGACAGCAACTACGATGTTGGTTTATCAATCTTTAATGCCGTGAAAACCAAGCTTCTTGAGTCGAACGAGGGTGCCCGGTTTGAGCTTTTCAGCATGCGACGCAATAACGCTTAAATCTCGATCGTCTTCTGTCTGCAAGGCATCCTTCACCTTCAAAATATTCTCACTTTATATGTTCTTGTTAGCAGGTGACTGAAATACCAGTCGGTGTATATAGAGACATACCAATCTATATTGTCCAGAAACTGTATTAAGGCGAACGATCGCCGTACAAGGAATCTTCGCCACTGGCGTACATATGCTTCTCTTAACCGCGAGGGAAGTCTTCTGGTTTCATCTAACAGTTTCTGAACTAGAGGAGCAACGCAGTCGGCTTTCTGGAGAACCGGTTTCCTATCCAGAAGTGACAACTGAGCTTTCAAGAGCAGCAGCAATTCCTCAGTTCCTTCCTTGGATCTTACTTCCACTCGGTAGATCGCGCAGCCGGTGCCGACGATAGTTCTGAAGGCCGAAGATGACTATTAAATTCATCTTCTAGCCGAGCAGAGTACCATTCTCGGTACTCTTTCTGTAACTGCTGATAGGCTGGATTGAGGGGCGTTCGCTTCACTGTCAAATGTCGCATATCTACGATGGTTGTTGGTAAAGTTGACTCGAGCACTGCAGTCTCCCACTTTTTGGTATCGAGGTCCTGGATGAATAGACCTTGAAGGTACAAATCTGGCATGTATTTTGTGTTTTTCCGTGCGTGGCTCGATAAGCTATGTTCTTTGGATGACAAGAATAAGCCCAATGCATTGATCATCTATTTCCCGTTCATAAAATCGGTTAGGTAAAGATTATACAAGGTGCAAAGCTAGGTTACGCTTTACCATATTCATCGCCGTCAAATTGCTGCCAAGGACTACGGTACAGCACTGAGTCTGCAAATGTGAAGTCACTACTCTAAAGTGCATCGTAGTTAGCAGTGAATCGCAGTTTCCATTTGCTTTGTGCTAACTGTACCTTGCAAAAAAGGGTGAATCAAAAAGCTGCCGAGATTCTTGGTCAAAAATTGTACATGTGCTCTGGAGAGTTCAACTTAGATAACCATTTACCCTTTTTTCCAAAGTTATGCATGATAATTACTTTTGTATATTCTAACGGTAAAGAAACGGAGTCAAGCTTCATTATAGATCTAATAAACGGTGCAATGTGGCAATCTCCAAAATATTGCAAAGCATTTTGCCAGCACTGGGACGCTGTTAATCACTCAAAACATGCAACGGGAGCTTGGTGTTAAGTACGTACCACGGAGTGTCGTCTGGACCAGCTACGCAAGCGTACCAACTTTTCAACAAGCTCCCTTGGAACACGATCTCGGAGCACCTGCAGATACGGCGAGAAATTCCTCAAATATCGATCCGGGAGGACAAACACCAGGGCTGACAACAGCGCTCGATCGTTGTACAGGAACGCTAGGCATACAATAGCCTGACGATGAAGTACCACCCATTTCACCTCAGTGTTCTTGATACTTCGGTCCATCTCGCCATTCAATATCTGCTGAGCTATCAATCGTTGCATATACTTTTCGTTCAAGGCATCATCTTTGGATGTCCAGACCTTTTCCACCTTGGGTCCCTCAACATTGGACCACTGCAGCAGCGAAACACCTGAGAAAAAGCAAGACTCAAATAGTTTATCCAACGTTTCTGGTTCTTCACTGTCGGATTTGCTGGCACTTGGGTTATTTGGTGATTCTATACTTTATCCAATTAATCTCACTTGCAAATCTTTGTAACCTATTTTCCTTCTTACCGTTGGCAACATCTTGCAATGCCGCGATGGCTTCAGAGGATATCCTGTCTACAGGCGGTGGTAACTGCTCAAACATGATAGTTTCTGTGGTGGTCGAAGGTGTCACAACACCGGCGGAACTCAAGGGCGAGCCTAGGGGTGAAGTCGAGGACGGCTGGAAGACGGGCGACTTCATAAAGTGATGGTGCTGGTGCCTAGCTGGCTTACCGCCACTGCTGCGGCCTGCCTCTTCGTGCGGCTGCGAGTTGCCACCGTTGCTTTCCGTCTTCTTGTCGCGCTCGCCGGTGTCTAAACTAGATCTCGCTCCTCCTCCCTCATTGGGTCTTCCCACCACAGCTGTGGTTGTTATTTCTACCGGCTGCACCGCTGTTGTTGTTATCGTGGTAGTCGACTTTGTTACATGCGATCGGGGTGAGTCTGTGGGTCGCTTCATTGGAAGTGGGCAGAACTCGCGGAAACTGGTGAAACTGTTGCTGCACGTGAGCATACAGAACGACTGGCAAGATGACCGCGGCACAGGCGCATAAAAGTCGGATCTTGTTAGGTACGCAAACTTTATTACTGCTGATGAGAGATGAATACATGATGACGATAGTATTTCAGTTCAGCAATACTTTCTTTAATGTCATCCAATGCACGGTGACAGTTCTTTTTGACGACACACTTTGCGATATCGGGATACCATCGTCGAGTCAGTTCTTTCACCGTGCTCACATCTAAGTCATATCAGAGTCACCAAACTAGTCCATGGTTTATTAATACTGAGTAACCCACTTACCGACGATGCGGTAGTGAAGGTAATCCACGAGTTCCGGCATCTCTTTTTCAAGAAAACGTTTATCAGCATGCACCGAGTTTCCAGCGAGAGGAGCTTCGCCCTTTTCAATGTGAGCTTTTAGGAACTCCAGTATCTGTTTCTTTGCATCTTCTGTGGAGACTTTGGAATCAAGAACAGCCTGTGTCAGCCCGGACTAGAAAGGACATGGTTTTAAATTCATCGTGAACGCTAGTTGATGTAGAAGATCAATAACTCACAGCACCGTGGTGCTCTTTGCACCAGTCTACTCTCGATATATCAACATCAAGCATTCACTCATTTGTAGTCCTTTCTTTCTCCTTCGTTTTACCGTTCATATTATCCATGACTTCCTTTGGTTGATGAATAACCAACTCTGGACCCTTTTTTCAATTCTCCCACAGTCAGAGCTTTATTTTGCCTTGCCTCAAGTCCCAATAGTCATTCACCTCTGCGACTATGTTGAGATCGCCGTCAGTGATCAAGACAGCAATCTCGATCAAGTGATCCTTGCTAATATCGAGACCTGTCATCTTGATCCTTGTCAAACCCAGTGCATCAGTTGTGCATAGCAGAGACTTTTACTTACCTCGCAGTCGATCCAGACTAGTGGGTTCTTGATCATTTTACGGTCAAGTCGAAGGGAGGGGAAGGCGAACTCAAATTAAATGTTAGAGACGCGCGCGGGTCGTTCCTGTAAAACGCAGCAGAAATTTTGACAGCAGGTTCCTCGATCACACTGCTGTCCACTCCCAATGTCCACTACTTTCACGGACGACCCACCTGAACATGACGAAAATCCATTACCCAAGAGTGATTCAGATAATGAGTTTGAAGACTTCAGACCGCCACCAAATGTCGGCTTAAAACGAAGGAGGACGGAAGAAGAAGAAGAGGAGGAGCGCGCTACAGAATGCCCAATATGCTTGTGTGTCTGCGCGAGCAGTGGACCGCATAGGATCGTATCTCTAAAGTGTGGACACTTGTTGGGAGAAAGGCATGCAAAAAAGTCCTTTAAAATGTAAACGTTCAGCGCTGCTAACAGAGAAACGAATCGATTTACACAGCTGCCTTTTGCAATGGTTTAAAGAGAAAAAATCCAAAACCGTAACCTGCCCAAAGTGCAAGTAAGCACGATGTATTATCCTCTCAAAGTTGGCTGAACATTTAAGCAATTGAATTTTAGCGATACGGTGCGAAAGCAGGATATCCGTCCTCTATATACTTCACATGTGATCGCTCAAGACACCTCGCTGATAGAAGATCTGAAGCGACAAATAGAGGATCTGAAAAGCGAAAACCTTAAATTACTTAAAGACTATAAAAGCACTGAAATGGCGTTAAACATGAGTAAACGGTTTTTGCAAGAAGTGTCGGAAGAAAATAAGCAGCTAGTGAACCAGTAAGTCCTGACATCCCAGCTTTTTGTAAATCAGTATTTAATGACGACTGTAATCCATAGGCTGAAAGCGGCTGGTTTGTACAAGACGCTCGATTCTGAAGCTGCTGAGAAAAAAGAATTCAAGGAGGCGTTCACTTTGAGGTTGCCCAATGGGGTAAATATCTTGAAGTTTGCAAAGGATTATCGCAACTGACTTGATTTGTAGCTGAAAGGCCGGAACATTGCTGTTAACGAGCGCGAAGAGATGTTGCTGCTTTCGGCAGGAAGTGCATCGCATGGACATGGTTTGCAACGGCTAAGTCTGCGCGACTTTGAGACATCAGACTTTTTCAAGATCCACGAGCATCAAATCCGCGATGTTAAGGTTTCAATGCATAACAGTGAGCTTGTGCTGTCGACAAGCTTCGACAAAACGCTTTGTCTTAGCTCCATTACAGATAAATACATTTTCCAAACGTGAGTAAATATTTTGTAACCTCCCAGCGAGATCACTTGTACTGAGTAAATGTATTATAGATATATTCTGGAACGACCAGGCTGGTCCTGTTCGTTTGATCCGCGTAATCCGAGTCTCCTACATTGCGGTCAGGCTAACAATACCATATGCATTTTCGACATTCGAAATACCAACACTCATGTGCAATGCTTGCAAGCAAAAGATACCCGGTTTCCTATACATTCTATGCAGATATTTTACACAGCATCAGGCCAGAAGGAGATTTTATACTCGACGCCCGTCGGGTCCTATGTCTGGAAACTCATGGACGGTCAGGAGCCAGAACTGAGGCCCCTGCCGCAGCTGGAAAATGGTAAGGCAGTTAATATTTGAGAAGACGTTTTTTGCTCAAGTACTGACGACTGCCTAGGTTTTAAACCATATTCATTAATGTACGATGAACAGTCAAACTCGTTGCTGATATCATCGAGAAGATCGGAAATTGGGACATATCCTGCATCCACCAAACATAGTATCTATCACATAAATGAGCTTGATTACGATAGACCTTGCTGGTCTTTCGAGAACTGCAATCCACAAATACCGCTCGCGAGAACACATCTCTACCGTGACGATGATGACATCGTCGTATGCTTTTCTGACGACAAGGACAAAAAGGTTACTGTACACTGCTCCAATCCCGGAAATCGGTGAGACTGACTATAAAGTGTTTGAAAATAATTAGATAAACCTCAGGAACGCCAATGGAAACATCCAATCCATAGATGTCGAAGATTCAATTCTAGATATCAAAACCGCAAGAATTGGAAGCATTACCTATCTAGCGGGACTCAGCGAGTCACGATTTTACCTTTATCAACACAAGTAATGCTTTGCATGACCTGCCAACGGCATTGCTATTTTTAAACTTGCACGGAGAGGCTGTCCTTGAAAATGTTTAAGCTATGCCGGACCATTTGGTTAAGAAATGGATCTCAGTCATATGATCCAGTAATTTAGAGTGACAGACTACAGGTAACCCCGAACGGTTGCAACTGCAGCGGCGTGCTCCCTCTCTCAGCATCGCCGATTCAACGCATAGTAACGGATATGAACCCGCGGATTCGTCCATATTTGCTGGTTTTTCTCTGCGTCTTTATTCCATATCTATAATTAGATTTCATACCTTGAAGGATCCAGTGGACTTGCTGCTTTGTTTTCTGCTTGTTTCTAGAGGTTACTGATTTTTTACATACATCTAATGTTACTGCCTTGACTTACATTGAATATAAATATATATATATATATATATATATGTGTGTGTGTGTGTCCAGAGCATTCGAACATTGCTCGTCGTTTGCAGGAATGAGATAAATTTAGGAAAGCCTTGAGCCACGTTTGCTCGTGCAAGATAAAAAAAAGAAGCCAATGTAATTGGCTCGGTGTGTGGCGAGTGTCAAATCCGTCCTACATAGACAAAATGACGCGATTATTGCACTGGGCCCAAATTCTTCTTTTCCAACACATTCGTCGACAGATCGACGCTTTAGGCTCGACTAGAGTGGCGCGAATTATATTGTGGCTCGCACTTCCCTCCACGTCGCCGCTACAAAGCTGTGCTCTTCAAACTGTAATTTTTTTTGTGTCCTTGCACCACACGCTCTCCGAGGGTGAGAGGCACATTGCCCGTTTCAGTCCAGCCGCTGCTGCTACCATTAATACTTTTTTTCTTCTTCCCTACTTTTTTTGGGCCTTCTTTCCTTGTTCGTTTTTCCTTTACCCCCTCCTTCTTCCTGCCTCTACGAGCGTACTGTCTTTCGCCCTGGCAACCTTGCCATGTATCTTTGGACGCGCACCGACATTACTGCTCATCAACAAAAGGAAACACAAAACTGATCTGATCGCCACCGATTCTGATCGCGCAGAATATATATACTATCATGCCCCGGTATATCTCCACGACCGTTGCAGCAGCGCTTGCTAGCTTGTCACTATATTTGACAGAAACTCGAGCGCAAGACTCGCCTGGCTGTCTCCAGCTCGAGTCGTCTTCAGCCTGCCGCGCGTTCAGTGGTTACTACATTGGCATATCACAGCTGGCGCAAACATACAGCTTCCTAGCAAACGTAACAGACGTTCAATCGTTTGATGCCAGCATGTACAACCACGTCCAGTCTTCTTCCCCTGATTATCTTACAAAATTCGGATGCCCATCAAATAATGATACCCAAACGAAGCTGCCTTATGCGCGGTATTCCCTGACGCGCTTGTGCGCCTTCCTAGTGCAGGATGCTACCAGCTCGTTGCCATGCAACGCCGCAAACAACATCGCTCCAGAACCGCTCTGCCAGTCAACTTGTTTGGAGTGGGCCTACAGTGCAAGCAACATCACATCCGGCAACTCTGACCTCTGCCCTAATCAAAACTCGCTCAATCATTATTTATCCACACTGCTCAATCAATGCCAGAGCTGGGCTGGATTGAGTGGTACTGGATCAACTTGCATATTAGGTTCCGACAATGAGCCAGATAACTGCGGTGAGAGACAGTTGCATATCCTATATTTTACTCAAGTTTGCTCATACGTTATCTTGTACAGGCTTTCAAGATGATACTGATAGTGCATGTGCCTACTGCAACTTGAACAGCTCCGACGCGTGCTGTCAGTCACTAAAATCTAATTCACTATCCGGCGGTGCTGTTGCGGGGATTGTCATTGGATCCTTGACAGGAGCTGCTTTAATTGCATTCTTGTTCTACATTTTCTATCGGCGCAGAAAGAATGATCAGAAGCTAAGATTTCTACCTGTGCCATACAGCCGAACATCTGCAGATAATGCCAGCTACAAGCACCCGCCATTGATAGTCCGGACACATGACGGTCGTCACAACAAGTCGTCTGAGACCAAAGAGAGTTTGATAGGTAACAACTACCACGGCGATGCGGCAGCGTCGCCGCAGCAATCGCCGCTGGTTGACTCATTTAACGACGACGTACGGCAAAGCCTGGTGGGCCCTAACTTCGAAGGTCGCGGAGCCGAAGAGAAGATACAGTTACCAACGACATCGCAGCAGCAGCAAGCTGAACCTCCAGAGCCACCGATGCATATGGTTGAAATGTTCTGCGAAGCAATACATTCGTACACGCCGCAAGTAGACGATGAACTGGCGCTGGAAAGAGGCGATATCGTATACCTGATATTCCAGCTGGATGACGGATGGGGTTACGGACACAATCTTCTGACATCCAAGACTGGTGTATTCCCTTTGATCTTTGTGATGGAGGCACGACAAGAATTGCTGGAACAATATTTCCTGCCACCCAACACAGATAACAATCAACAAGAATATCAGCAACCACAAGAGTTCCAAGAAAAAACGCTTGTAGAGGATCCGGCAATGTCGTACGATGCAGTAGCTTCCCGGCAACAGGCGCCAACTAGTGCTGCCGCAAGCGAGCGGAGTAATGCAAGTAGCCAGCGGATACTGCAAGAATGCATGCAACGTGTCCGAGACGACGTGCGGCGGTCAATCAGCCTCACGTCAATGCGGCGGATCAGCCGGATACAACGATCGTCTCCTCCAGTGTGGGTCCAACACCATTCTACAGTCCCTAAACGTGCTGCAAGTATACTACACTCTCCAGATAATGATCCATCTATATCCACTCAACATAACATAAGCCCTACTATTCATGACAACAATGCAGAGTCGTATGAAATGCGGCGTGCGGAATAAATTATGCAAAAAAAGGACTCTACATTTAGACCTTGTTTATCGTAAATTGTAACATGCCAAGGATATCGATGCAAATGCAATGATGATCTGATTGTCTAAACTTCACATGGCTGCGGTTGTATAGTTGTTGAGGTTTTAATGTATATACAGTAGCAAGGAAGAATATGTTTGATTCAATTAGGTGGCCTTTGTTTCGCTGATGCGTATTCTTCAGGTCCAACGAATTCTTTAAGTTGGATGGCCGTGTCTTCCTTTGCAGGCAGGATCACTGCGAGGTAGCCGGTCGTCAACGGCTGCTGGATCAAGAGTTCAGGTTCTTTATCCAGACGTGGATTGAGTTCTAGTAATCGGCCAAACATGTGTGCCTTTACAGGGTATCTAACGCATTCGTCGTCGCCGTTTGTCAGTTCACATAGGACGGTATCTGGCTTGACGTTCTTGCCGCTCTCGAGCTTGCCAACGAGTTGGACTTGTGCATTGCCACTGTTCAGTGCCGGGTGGTTGGGCGTAACGCCAACAACGCAAACTTTGTTGGGAGCTTGTCGGCAGTACACAGCCGCGTCGTAGTCATTATCGTCCCAATGGTAATGCAGAGAAAAGTAGCGCGACAGGTATAGATCGGGATCGTTCAGCCACGGCGTCACGAGTTCAGCGTGCTGTTGAACATTGTAGTCTCCCTCGTCACTTTCGCGGGCTGCTGCGTCCATGCTGCTGGCTATGGTTGTATTGTGCTATTAACAGACAAGGTTTCGCGGCAGAGTATGTAATGCAAAACTTTCGTTCGTGGCTGACAAATCGGGCGCACGCGCCACAACTTTGGCTGGGGAAAAATGGTTATACTTTGTCCACAACTCTAAACCTGCGCCACGCCGCTGCTGCTTTAAGAAAAATACAAGATCTCCAACCCGTATAAATATGCAGCAGACGGTCAAAGAAGAAGAAGAAGAAACAAAACTCTCAATCAACATGACAGTCAGCGGCTTCGAATGGGTTTACAACGCCGGCTCCTCCTGGGCACCGCTGGATCAGTATACGCAGCATACCATTGAACGGCTCTGGTCTTGCAACGGTGCATCTTGGGTATCAAGCCCATCCTTTGGAGGCCAGCAGATTTACATTGATACCTCTGAAATGTCCCTCGTTATTAGCGGCTATTCATACACAATTGCACGTCGACAACCTCGCCGACAACAACAAACACGTAAACGAAGAATGTAACCTTTGCAGATCAAGTTCTCTCTATCTCTTTCTCTCTCTTATTTTCAGGTATCATCACACATACATACACAAGTGTTTACACTAGCGGTTATTCACCCTTCTATATTCCATCCACCAGCAACTTTTCATTCCACATATATCTCACCAAAGCGTCCTCCACCGTTTTCTCCTTTTCCCACTACACACATACGAGCCGTTATGTTTATCAATACCTTTTGCTGCAGCAACTAACGTTTATACCTTTCTATGCCCATTTCAAATCATCGTCAATTACAATCAATAAACTTATAGTCTTCACATCGCACCTTGCTTGTTGTAAAATTATATATTAGATACCAGTTCGCGAGCTTCTGTCGGAGCGATATATGTACAAGCCAAAGTGTGTTTTCTTTAGCGTGAGTAAGCTATCCTAACGAAATTCGAAGCTGCCAAAACAGCGATCTTTTGTCTGATGCCGTAGCTTGAGTTTTTGGTACCTACTAGTTCTATAAGTATCCCATGTCCCTTTTCTCTCCCTCCCCTTCTTGGACCATTGAAGCTCATGCTTACCATTCGAGGTGTTCATGAAAATAGTAAAATCCAGATATCTCGCCTGTTGATCTTTGGTAGCAGATGTAGTAGAATCCGGCAAAGCTTGCTCCTTGGACATTGATCAGGTGATGATCCGGTACCAGGAAATGTTCTTTCCATCGCATGTACACGAAATCCTCTTCCAGCGAGTTGTATACAAATCCGTCCTCGTGAAATTTGTCGGCGTAGGGTTTGAAGGAGGGAAATCGTTTCTGCACTTTAAGTCAGCGGCGGAATCACGGGATAACGTAGCAGCAGCCAACATACCCAGTGAACTGCATCGATCTGCCGTTGAGCCTGCCACTTTCGAGTCAAGAATGAGTACTTCGGTCCAATTATTTCACCTTGAAAGAATGTCTAGAAATCAGATCAGCCTCTTTCTTTTCTTTTATTGCAACGATATAAATCCACCGCAAGGTTACCGTAAGTTCCGGATACCGAACCGTCAAGCCTTTGATGTTAAGATAGCCAGTCAGCGTCCCCTCTCGAAGATCAACGTGCTGAAAGAGAAGTGTATATGTGAGACAAGACTGTTGCAACAGTAAAAAGCGATTAGATTATTCTAATCTAACCTGTATTTCAACGGTAACTTGGTAACTTTTCGCCTCGCACTCTTGGCTCCCTACAAACTTGGAGCCAGGATATAGTGCTCCGAGACGAGTGTTTGGCAGTCGACGATCGGAAATGTCGACCCAAGCCTCGTCTTGCGAACGACTGCTCAGTGATGGGCGCTGCTGTTTTTGTTGTGTGATAGCTTGTTGGGTATCTTGGTTGAGCTGCAGGGTATTGTGTGTCCGGCTCTTGTCCAGGATCTGCTTGGAACCTTTGCTGTTGCTGGCAGTGGCGGGTAAGGTTGTAGACGATGCACCTGGCATTGCGGGAAAGAAAAAGCGTGCACTCTTTGCGTGTGTATGTGCGTGTGTGTCCTGGGAACTTAAAACGTATACATCCCAGTTTAGCTGCATGAACCAATGACAGCTGCTCAGACGTTTCTCCCATTTACAAAAATCGATTTTTCCATTTAATATTATCATTATTTTATTTTGCCTTCTTTTTTCGCTTTGTACTGCTGCTATCCTCGGTCTTTTTGCGTTGTCGCTTGCCTGTTGTTTCGTCTGTAATTGGGTATCGTTAGTACTGCGAGAAAACAAGCTTATCAAACCTTAAATCACCTCTTTGTTGTGCCGCCTATCAAGTGGTACAAACACGTCAATCGAGGGTATACTCTCCTATCTCTTACACTGAGTTTCTTACCATTGCAGCGGCCGCGACGCTTAAGCTTGAATCAGCGATGCCTTTTCCTGTTCCTCCTCCCGCGGCAGTTGCTGCTGCTGTATCAGTCTGTGAGAGTGCCTGCCGACTTTGAGCAATGCGCATTGCGGAAGTCTCGATGGCTCTATCCATCAGCAACCGAAACTCTTGGTTCTCTCGCGCTCGCAAAGTGCCTGGTTGAGCTAAGCAATTTACCATTAGCTGACAGTCTACGATAAGCTGACGTGATGTTTTTCAACCTTTGGTTTGCTCTGCTGATGTCGGTTTTGATGATTTCCAGCTGTATCCTTTGGCTGGATGGAAATCCATCCATTTTTGCGCATCTTTGAAAGCTCCGTTTACGTGGAATAAACTTGTCAGCTAGCATTAGAAAATATAAGTCCCCGTCCAGCAATCACGCAAAAATATTATTGGAACGTACAAGTCGGTTAGCGATGACCGAGTAAATACTTGGTGATTGGTAGACGTTGGCGCCCATGATATAGTACGTTGCAATTGGATTTACTGATCTCGGTGTTAGATCACATTCGCTTTTCAGTCGGTTGTACTCACCATCGTCTGGTGCGGGACCTCGCCGATATCTTTTCTGGATAACCCACACCGGCGGATGCTCGTGTATGACAGCGAATTCAATGCCTTTCAGGTTCCTAGACACGCAAACAGTCGGTTACAATATCTTTATACTTTGCAAAAAGCGAACAAGCGCAGCACCTTAGGGCTTCTTGGGTGGCTTCATAGGTTCTTCGTAAATCATTGTATTGAGTTTGCATATACACTATCTGGTTGTTGCACTGGCGATCCCAGAAAGGAGACATTGAAAAGTAGTCCATGACCATCTGTTGATTCTGAAATCCTCCTACACGCTGTTATTCATGTTGGAAGGCTTAATAACTCTGTTCATTCACTCTCTCCGTGTAAACAATGTTGGCTCAATCGTACTTCTAACCAAGCTGTATCCCTCCATTCAACACTCGTGAGATCTTCAGTAGCAATATTCATAGTAGGGCGAAAAATGATGTAAATGCGGACGCGGCTTCGGATTCGCCCTTTGAAACTAAGAAAGCATAATCACACAGTTGTGCGAGGTAAATGAATACACCAACCCTTTACTTTATTCATCTGAACATCGACATGGCGTTATCTCCTTCCAGTTCAGTGGTATCCGGATCTTAAAAATAGACATCAAAATCTTAACAGTTCATTTATCCCTCAAACAACAATCCCTCTGACGGCAACAAACTGTAAAGTCAATGATGGAGCCCCTGGGAAACAAGGATTGTCGCACTATACTGTACATGTCTTGATGGCATTTATGCAAGATGCGACTCCTTTTTGCCACGGGATCTCAGAGAAGAAAGTACTAATTATGCAACATTTGATTTTCGGGAAAACAAGGTCTTTTTACTTGTAAAAGTATTAATGTTACAAAATTGCGTTGTTGTCGAGTGGGTGGGTGTAATGCCATGCTGTCAAAAATGGGTGAGGACAAAGGACAGGGGATTAAAGAAAAAAGAGGTGCATCTGCTTTAGGAACCAGTACATGTTTTGATGTTAAGAGAATACTAAAACTGAGTCATGCGAGTTGCTGTTGTAATAACACAATTTGGTACAGATACACGAACGCATCCTCGTTTTTACTTGAAGCGTAGATAGAAATTGATCTAAAGGAAAGTAGTGTGTGAATTAAGGTTCTCGACAAGGGGTCTTTTTCTTTCATAAACTTACGATGAGAGCAACCACAAGCAATGTGCAGAGCACTGCAGGACCCCATAGATCGTCGTAGCGACCGTCGATGCGGCGGTTGATCATCCTGGTAAGCGCACACGCAAATGTTTAGTGTTTCCTATTATTTTGTTGCAAGAAGAATGGCGATTTTCCTTACCATGCACGTTTTTCAAAACGATACAAGGCGTAGATAGCAACAACGGCGGATATCGCGATAAAGACACCGCCTATAATGCGAGCGGTTTGGTCACCAAAGTTCAGCAGACTTAGAGCGACTGTTAAAAGGAGGGCGCAGAATTGCAACCAAGAGATAAAAGTACGCTCGTTGGCAAAAAACACTTTAGGTTCGACTCGGACCTTGACTCGTCTTTTGCCAGCAGGCTCGTCTTCGGCAACAGGGATACCGAGTGGGGTATTGTTGGCGGATTTTTCATTATTATTATTCTTACCACCACGCATGCGTGCAATCCATTTGTTATCAAGGAATGGCTGGAGTGGACTGTTTGTCTTTGGAGGAGTGGGTTCGATGCTTTTGGGTGGGGTGGGCGGTTGCTCAACAACAGGAACAGGCACTGCAGAGTACTCCCTTTTGCTCGGAGTGCTGTAGCGCCAGCTCTCCTTTGCCGAGGCTGCGGCGGCTGTTGCTTTTTGGGAGTCAAATTCTACATCGGTTATGCTTGGATTATTATTATCCTGGCTGCTGCTGACAACAGCTTGTTGATTGGCTCGCTCGCGCTCTTCGATCATTGCACGACGGTAGCGACCATCAATGAGTGGTTTGAAACTCCGTGAACGCGTGAGGCCAATATTCTCGGCCCGAGGTTTCCGGATATCGACATTGAGTTCGGATAGCCACCAGGGCAGAAGCGGGAGCCGCTCGCGATAAAAATGGCAAGCGCCATGCAGGTACTTTGAGAATCGCGGCACTTCGTGAACCAAATGACTCTCCACGAGTGACGTCAACCAGGCAGGCGGTTCCTGGCCGAGGTGAGTCTGCAGTTTTGTTTCGAGAACAGCGTAGGGAAAGCGCAGAATATCGGCGGACTTGACATAATTGAATGGAAAGTCAATGCCGATATCGTTGCGGCGCCAATTGCTGGGAGGCTGGCGTCGGATTTGGCCATCCAAGTGGTCTTCTCTGATAAAAGTAAGGTCAGTGTCAAGTGAGATGCGAAGACGCTGGTCACCGGGCAGCTGGAAAGCCGTGCGATTGTAGAAAACACGAAGCATGGGCTCCAACTGCTTCTCTCTGAACGATGTCTGTATGCCTTGAGCGATAAAGTGCACGTTATCGACAGTTGGCGCATCAACACCTTTTGCACGATATTCATTCGCAATGGTAGCAGCGGTGTAAGTGCCGTCTACAAAATTATTGACCCTGTTCTCGTCAATTCGGAAACGATCCTTGACGGAAGTGCCATCAAGCCAGGGTGCATGATGCGTCTTGCGTTCAATAAAGATGTTTGGGCTGGAAACGGGACCATACCTAAAATAGCGACCATTAAAAAATATATTGCTCAGCAACAAGAAAAAAGAGATTGTCAAGATGTTTCTGTTTTCTATAAAGGCATTACCATCGAAATCGAATGGCTTCTGCGCCTTCATCCCGCTGCAACCGACCAGTGTAGAGATCGTAGTTTGGATTGTCAAAGTATATGCTCGAGATTGCGGAATCGGAAGGCTCATATTTTTTATCTTTGTTGAAGATGAGGACAGGCAAATGTAACATGATGATAGCCTTGACTTCGGTGATATTGTCAGGATGGATCCAGTACTTTGCAGTTGCTCGTTCGAATGCATTTTGATCGCCGCCTGCCGCTGAATTTCCAGTCGATTGTTTGCCCCTGTTTCGGCAAATGTCATGCAGCGCAGAGATGTAAATAATGGCGACATCGAAACGTTGCTTATCTAGAGGCTTGTCTCGCAACTTTTTCACATAGTCCTGCTTCAGATTAAGGCCTGTCCATTTATCGTGCTTTTTGAGAATCTTTTGGATGGCTGTAAAGTTAACGCGGGTGAATTTCGAAAGGTCATTCACGTCAAAAAGGATCTCGGTCAGGGCCTCGTCCATGATGCTGTAGTTGGCGTCGGAGGCCATATTGGGGTTCTTTTGCAGAGTCTGGATGGTCCGTTCACAGTAGAGAATACGTGCATCAATTTCAGAGAGCTTGGCATTGACAAAGTCGTAGACTTTGGTCAATTCATTGTCGAGCAATTGAACAAAGTCCGTCTCGTCACGGTCGTTCCAAGGATGGTCCAGCTGTCGGGACTTGAGCTCTTGCTTGAGGACATCGTAGGCAATGTAAGAGAGTCGCCACGGTGCAAATATGTTTTGCTGGAGCTCAAGGCCGTATTTCATTGAAAACTAGGTGGGGAAGAGGAGGAGGGAAAAAATTGCAAGCGAAAGATGGCAAAGGAAGGAAAAATAGAAAAGAAATTGCAGAGACGAATATAAAGAGGAGATGGGGGGACAGCAAGGGGGTCCCACTGCTGCAATTGGGCACAAAAGCGAGGAGGAGAAAAAAAAAGACGATGTCGGAAAAGGGGAAGGCGTGCAAGGCAATGACTCTGATGTTTGTATACGCTGCCGGTGATGCCGCTGTTGCTTGCTACTGTCTTAATTCTCAGGCGCTCGGCCAAGGGGTCTCCTGACACTTTACACATCAATCTGGTCTCCATTAAATCCATTGAATGATCCAACGGCATGTCTCTTGTTGATCACATTAATCTTCTTTCTTCAGGGCAGTTCGATCTTTATTTTTGTCTGCATTGTAATGATATTTTTTCCCCAGGGAACACCTAGTGGAACCCATTTTTTTTTGCGCGCATTGCTTTGTACGACTGGTATAACGCCAGATCTATATTCGAATTACCCAGTTTGTCTCAGCAGCTTAGTACGCTGCAATCTTGCCCGCCCATTTAGCTGCGCTGCTTGGCACCGACTTGGCATCAAAGTAATGAGTCAGCAACGAATAATTCGCTTCAGCTTGTCAAAGGGAAATGCTTCTGCACAGCGGCAATCACCGTCCTAACTATGTTTAGATATTTTCTTGTTTTATGCGAGCCGTCGGACAACGGAGGATGCACGAAAAACTTGTACACAGCTAATGGGATATCCCTGGGAATGTCCGGCCGGCTATTGGTTTGAACACTGTTGCATGGCGAATCTTGATTTCGTCAGTGTAAATGTGACGCGTATGTATGTGCATGCACTTTTGATGTGCCTTCTTTTAGAAACAACTACAGCGTGGCTGAAAAGGTCACGAGACCCGCATGCACAGAAGTATCTGTTGTTTACTTGTTCCGAAGAAGCGCCATTGTGGCCTTCTGCGAAGCCTCAGTCTTTCCACACAGTATCAGGCGAGACCACATGTCGTCTGGTCGGCCAATAATCTAGCTCGGATCTACATACTTCCATTCCGCGCAGTGTCCTAACAGGATGGTAACTGTGTATATGTGGGGTGGCAGGGGCATCATCCCAACTCCCTCCTCCTCCGCTCACACCATCGTGACAGAATTCAGCGTGATGCTTCACGTGCTGCAAGCGAGTGCCACCCAGAAAGAATGATCTGGACAAGCTCAGCATCCAAATTTGACACGACGATGCTGTTCCCAGACCAACTTGTCGTCGTCCTTTTCATTTAGAATACCCGGGTTCTACTTGGCGTCCACGGAAAGTGTATACGACTGCACAGGGCAAGGCGCGTCACAAGGTTCCACGCACTCGGATATCCTTGCTTTTCGTTATTGACAACAACAACAACAATGATACATTGTAATACTCGGTGTTTGTATTGGTCGTCGTGCTGTTTCCGGCATCCCCATTACTATTACCGCCCCGCTTTCGGCAAAAAAATCGTTTTCGGGTGACACGTTTTACCGCAAACTCATCATTTTTCTAAAAAAGTTCCCTCAAAATAGCAATTATGTGCTCACATCATCATCCTTGCTGTTCTGTATCTCTCCCATGGCATCTTTGTCTCAGGTCATGGAATGTTCGACAATAGAAAGACTGGATTTAGACCTGCTAAGTAACAACATTCCTCTTGCATTTGCGAAATTAGCAATTGCGGCATTTTTTTCTTCTTTCTTTCAATTGGCAAAGGGGGAGCTGGGGCCTTCGATCTGACCAACATACCCTAAGAATGCTATGCATTACATAACCTCATACATGTATGCAAGAACGGCACCATTGGCATTTCTTTGCTAATAATAGTCTGCGAGAAAATCAGCAGCTTGTAATTACATGGGAAGTTTATTTTGTGGCACTCTGTTTTTAGGTTGATCATTGCGGACGGGCTCGAATCGTACTCTCGATCGCTGCATAGCTCAGACGCACCAGTGATCCAAGAGATTACAAACAAAGCAATGAACCTGCGACCGCAGAGTAATTGTTTTGAAGGATATCTGCACAGCTCAGTTGCGTCTCAAGTAGATAGACTCGTCTCTATCCATTCATTTTCGCGCTTCCTCTGGTTGCGCACACAAATAAACGAAATGAACGGATGAGTTTTCTTCGTGTGACAGACTCATCGTCTCCGGTGCCATTTGTCAAAAAAAGAGCTTCCCTGTGATACGCATTAATACATCTGTGTGTGAGACCGATCCAGTTTGCATGACCCTGATGAAACGTTAATATAGAACTTGTTCACACGCTAAATAGAATGCTAAGTGTTATTCGAACCCTTAGCGACAGGGACAAGTAACTACATTCTTTCTACAGCAGTAAAAATAGGATAATATGCTCACTGGTTTGCGAGGATTAGAAGAAATTGATTAGTCAGAGGCATATGTAAGCTTTATAACATAAAAGAAATGACGAAGTTAAATTTCAAAGACAGCAGTACAATCAAGAGCAAATACAATGCACCAGAAAGAAACGAAGGGAAGATATCGAAGAAACAAAAGACTTTCAGTACATTGTTTGATGTATCCAACTGAACAACCATACATATTACTTACGCAAAAAGCATTCCCGAGTCCACGGGGACCTCCCACGCACCTTAGATATAATGATGTAATAGTATCTTTGTCATATACAAGGACAGTAGGAAGAAATGGGGTTGATTCAAGAAATCAGTGCTTACGCCCGAAGGCGGCCTGTGGTGAAAGAGCTGCTCCTTTCGCACGAAATGATACATGCCGGGCTAAAAGAGTCCAACTGCTTAGAACTGAATATTCGATATTGGGCATTGGATCTTGAAGCAACTCATCGTCGATAATAAGCAAAGGTGATGTTAAGAGCAAAAATACGTTAAGCAAATGCACCAGGGTCAGGACAGAGGCTACTTCTGAGACAGCCAAATCAAGTACTGTGAGTGCCAGTGATTTCAATAAGCAAAAGTATAACAAGCTTACCAGGATGCAACAAAAACCGAAGCAGAGCCAAACGACGACAAACACGAATGCTTCATCTTTTTATATATTTTATCTATGTATTCATGATTATATGTTCTCACGCAATATGGTTTCACTGATGTACAGGTCATTACGTCTGAAGGCCGTCTGCGAAGTTTCGTATGTCAATCTGGTAGGGAGCTTATCACTAAAACATACAACCTAATCAGAGTCTTCTTATAGAAAAATACACAGCACACTTATGCATTCAAGCTAACACCATTGAATTGTACAGTTGTACAAAAAGCCAGCTTTTGATAACGGTATGCATGGAGTATGAAGATACTTCGGATGGGCAAGCATGGGTCTGGAACATGTAAACGACGTTGACAGTCTCTGGATGCATAAGAACAGGTCAATAATGGACCCTTTAACGCGTTGCATTGATGCAACTGTGCTGCTGAGAAGACCTTTGGACATATTGGTCTTCATACTCTCAGAATCCCAAATACGAAACGAAGAGATAGGACCACACTGTAAGAAACGATGGGGCCGGGACCAACAAATTGTTATATTTGCTCATGAGATTCTTTATGGTATATCATACAATACTAACGATGCTAAAAAGAGGATAAAAGGAAAAGAGAATCAAAGTAAAAACAGCGTAGCACAAGAAATGAAAGGCCAGTGATCAGCGGAAACGAAGATTAACAACTAGATCAAGAACTATGCCTGCAGATGGGCATAGTTCTGAATCTGTTGATGACTCTGTCGCGCGTTTCCATTTTCCTTGCCATTTTCTTGTTGAAGCTGTTGCTGCTCTTGGTTTTGCTGTTCTCCTTGCTGGCTCTGTTGCAGCTGTTGTTGATGTTGATTTTGCCCATTATTGAGCTTTCCATTCTTCTCCAACTCTGCGATCTCGGCAGCAGCTATGAAAAAATTGCCAAGGTACGGATCAGTAACCACTCTGGGCAGACTTTATAAACATCACAAACTTACTGAGGAAACGACCACCCGGTCCTCTAGGACGTCTCATGGCATGTCTGTGGCGACTTTCATGCAGATATGGCTTTCGAGAACGTCCAAACTTTGTCATCTCTTCAAGACGTAAACGAGCAGCTCTGCGTTTCAGGATTCGGTGATATTGCTTGGCGTTCACGTATAGCGGCTCCTCTTCAGCCGGCTGAGGAGCTGCCGGTGGGGCAACGATCATTTCACCGTTAGGACCACGATACAACGATGGATTCAGTACTTGCGCTTGCGCCGTCAACAACGCAGCAGCCGGCTAAAGACCACTGGTCAATCAACACGATAGTAATAACGTAATGATTACACATCCTTACCAGTGAAACCTGTGGCTGGCCGTAGCTGTATCCAAGTGGCGATCGTTGGCCGTCACTCTACATTATTTACGTGAGATTTCAAAGCAACTTTGCATAAATAAGCGCTTTTACGTCGTACGTTGGAGCCTTGGGCTGAAGATTGAGGGCTACTTGAACCAGGGGAGGTGCTGCTTGGGTAGGACATTGTTCGGTGCTTGATGAATCGCTACCATCGTTACCGTTTACTCAAATTGTTCAAGAAAAAGAGGTTTGCCGCTGTCAAGAACTCACTTTTTTCCTAGCGCGCGTTCCTAGCGGGGTACTTTAGGTTCGTATGTTATTGGCTAAAAGACGAAGAATTGTGATAGGGCGAAACGGCTCTCCACTCCCATTGGAAGCGCCCGCTTTTTTCTTGATCAGAATTCGGGCAGTTACACAACGTCTCATGACTTTCGGGGCAATCAAATATGTCCGTGTTTTAATGTTACAAGTTACTTCATACACATAAAATCCTTTTTCTCGAATGGTGATAGCCTGTATGGTCTTGTTGACTTATCTACATGAAGTGATCGCAGAAAATGACTGATGCAACTTAAGATATTCAACCATTAAAAGCCGAGATCACCCTACTTGTCGTTGATCTTGCACTTTTATGATCTTGAGATCCGCGGAAGAATAGCTACTTTCGATGTAGTCAATACTTAATTAATTATTATACGCTGCTGCTAATTTGTGCCTTGAAAACTTTACAGCAACAACGACGGTTTGATAGCTCTTAAAGGTTTAGTTACCTTTATAATAATAATCTAGGATGGGATATCTCAGACGTAACCTCAATAATGTCAACCTTTTTGCCATCAGACACTTGTGAAGCTATGAACCTATACACAAACAATAATGCTGTAGTTTTGCCTGATGAGTATCAGAGTGGTTTGTCGACCGCCGGCTATTCCTTTCGGGGTTTGAAACCTCACCTTGTCTTCAGTGGAGCAGTCGGGCCCGGTTGTCAAGCTTCAACACACATTTAAACAGCACAATGTTTGGCGTCCTACGAGCATTACCACGAGGAGCAAAGCGCTTTCCCATGAGCAGCAAACGAGGACACAACTACTACAAGGGTGCGATTATTGGTGGTGCTCACTTTGGTGTTTTGATTTTCTCAAAGTTGATTCAATAGGTACCGGTAGCGGTGCTATGGGCCGACACACCAAGCGTGGTGGATACATTATCGACTGGAACAAAGTACGGACGTACGTCGTACCTGACCTCGAAGGATTTACTGTAAGCTGTCACCAAAACATAAGCTGTATTTCGTTCTGGTTATTTACATATATGCCTTTTCGTAGCTCGGTCCTTACGTCTCTCGAAAGGCAGACCTTGCAAAGAAAGAGAAATAATGTCCATATTCCCCTAACGTCCAACTTTTCACTGCAAAGAGCAAAAACTGTAATAAAGCAATGCACCATAGAGCATATAATTTTGTGACAATTCGGTATGCTAAATTTCGACTGTTGTTATTCTCCTGCCGTTTTCCGACCATTGGAACCCGATGCATCGTCAAAAATTTCGCATTTGAACAAGTATCCTGTAAAGACGGTTGATGCAAAGCAGCTCGATGTGTATATAAGACATGTAAATTATATCATTTGTCCCTGGAAAGGGCTCGTCGCACAACATCATGCAAAATGGTCAAGAAATTTTGCTCACAAAAGCCACACACTCACTTCCCTGCATATCTTCTTCAAAAACCTGGAACAGAATGACCAGATATACCAATATGCGCAAAAAGACGCACGTTAAGGCGGACGATGCGATGGTCGTTAACCCTTTGAAACCTAAAGGAAAACAGTCAGCTGAAACGAACGGATCACAAGATCCGATCGGTAAATGTCAAGGAGAGAGATCCTGTTGAATCAGTGAACTCGAGCTAATATTAGCACTACAGAGAAGCAAAGCAACTCAAGAAAGATGCAAAGAAAAGGAAACAGAAAGGAAAAGAACAAAAAAGCACCATACTCGAATGCAGACAGAAAGAAAAGAAAGATGGTTAGCTTTTAGAGTTTGCAATTCATGCGTTGCTGCATTAGGCTAACCATGCGTTCCTATTTCCACAGAGATGTTTAAAGTGTAAACAAATGGGACATTCTGTCAATGAATGCCCGTCGCAAGCGAACGGTGCAGTGGGAATATGCTATAATTGCGGATCCACAGAGCATGCACTGAAGCACTGTAAAAAACCACGGAATCCAGGTACGTGCATAAGTTGATGGCTGTATGCGGTTAGAGGAATGCTGACGACAGATTAGATGAACCATTGCCGTATGCAAAGTGCTTTGTATGCAACGAGCAGGGTCACCTTTCGAAGCAATGCCCGAAAAATGAAAATGGTATCTATCCTAACGGCGGAGCATGCCACAAGTGCGGATCAAAAGCGCATTTGGCAAAAGACTGCAGCGTAAACGTCGATGAGGATGGCGAACCGTTAGCGGATGGTACAACTACGGTCGGCAAAATCGATTCAGAGCAGGGTGCCGACGACGACGACTACCATATCTTTGTCGACAAGAGCAAAAACAGCAAAAAGAAGAGCGAATGCAACAACAACAAGGCACCAGTTGCTGCTGTCAATCCACCAAAAAAGAAGAAAATAGTAAAGTTTTAATGACGTTCACGTTCATCAATGTACTCCTCCTCGTCAAAACCTTCATCTTCATCGTACACTCCATCATACTGTGCTTCATCAATCGAGTCCAAGTCATCGCTATCCTCTTCATATTCTTCCGGATCATCATCCTGCGGGCGATGAGGTCCTGTCTCTGGGTTCAGTTTCATCCTTTCCATTGTCAAACTGGATCGAAGAACCGTATCAATAAATGCATTGAACTATGTAAATGGGTAGCGCTGTACCTTAAATCATCAGCTAAACTTTCAGATGTTTGTGCCCGTGATTTTATAGATTCGGCCTTTCTGCGCAGTTGTTCGTCCTGATGTGCAACCGCTGTAAGTACGTCATTACATTCAGTTGCATCGTTTAAGCTTGCCTTTATGCGCTGCTGATTCTCATTTTGAAGCTTAACAGATTCGTCCATACTCATCAGGCGTGTACGTTTCTGTCTCGTCGGTCGGAGGACCATTAATAGCGTGAAACCTACAAACTCGATCTGCGCAGTAATACCTGATTATTTGAATCTCCAGATAGTGAACCTCGAGCTGCGAGCATCGTAGTATTTCCTGATCCTGCCTTCTTCTTTGCTGGCTCAAGTTTCATGGCTGCAACTCTTTGAGTCATCTTGTCTTCCTGCCCACCGCTCTCTAATATTGAATTTATGCGTTCAAGGCTGTTTTTCAGCTTCGCTCCTTTATCCGGTAACGTGTCCACTAAAGATCTAGAGTAGCAGCGTTGGTGTGAGCAGAAGTCCAGTGAAGGGGGCTTTTCATGAGCAGATCTTACACGTTTTCTAACAATCGCTCGTTTTTCGCCTTTAAATCTAGTAGCTCGGACCGGGTCATAGTCTCGAGATCTCGTACCGACGATGACGAGAGACCACTTGTAAGCCTATTGTCGCTACCTCGTTGTTGCCGTGTTCTTGCACTTTGGAGCTGATTTAGTATATCTCTGTTCGTGATATCCTGCTGCATGGTTGCCCCGGAGAGTTGTTGCAGTAAAGTATGGCTGGAAAAGGTCAGCTCTGCTGCCAAAAATGTTTATGCAAACAATCCCGGGCCATCTATCTCCTCTTCTTCTCCATTCCCACCCGCCTTTTGAAGCTGAGCTACCGCCATGCAGGACTGGGATGAAGACGACAAGTCATTTCGGGTACTCAGTATACAGTCCCATATGGTAAGCACCGGAAAGCCCGAGTTGGAAGCGCGTTAAGTTGTCGTTGCTAAGGCTAAACACAGGTTTCTGGATACTGCGGTAATGAAGGACGATCGATCAGGCACAAAGCAGAGACCAGAAAGTAATCTGACGGTTCGCATTTCAAGGCAACAAGGCTGCCGTGTTTCCTTTGCAGACCTTAGGCTTCGATGTTGATATATTAAATACTGTGCAATTCTCGAACCACACAGGTAAAGCTTTGAATGTTCTAGAGAGAGATAAGAAGATCCGACTCGAGAGAACAATGTGATTAGGCTATCCTTCCTGGACGGGCAAACGTCTCAATGCCGAGGAAGTGCAAGAACTTTTTGATGGCATGGAACAGAATGGACTTTTCGGCGACTATACCCACGTCTTGACAGGTATTGCTTTTAATTTCGGATTAATAATTCGTACATCACTGTTGATAGTACATTGTAGGTTACATTGGGAACTACGCTATTCTCGAAACGATCGAGAAGACTGTGAAGAAACTCAACGATCAAGGATCTAAGGTGATCTATGGTAAGTGTCTAACTTTTTTATTTTTTCGATCTGAATATGCATGACTTACATGTTCAGCATAGTGTGCGATCCTGTCATGGGCGATCTAGGTCGGATATACGTTGCACCAGAAATTATCCCGCTATATAGAAATATCCTTCGCATTACCAACGTTGTTACGCCAAACCAATTCGAAGCCGAGTAAGCATAATCATAAGATTACGTGACAGCTTTTCTTTTCTTTTTTTTTTTAACGGCCCACGCTAGACTACTTTCAGATATCAAGATAGACTCACTTGCGTCCGCTAAATTGGCAGCCAACAAATTGCATGATTTAGGCGCACCCAACGTCATTATTACATCGTTGCACCTGTCAGTCCATGACATCCCTTCCGATATCATTCTTCCTGACGCTGATGAGAATTCGCTCTATTGCCTCACCAGTCAACAGGGTTCCGAGCAGCATCTCATCTCGTTCCCGACATATCAAGGCTACTTTACAGGCACGGGCGATTTGTTCTCTGCTCTTGTTGTAGCTCGATGGCAGGAGGAACTGTCCAAAGCACCTGGTTCTCCATCGCTTGCCCAGGCGACGTTGCGCGTAGTCGCGTCTGTAAACGCGGTGACGCGTCGCACATGGTTAAATCAACAAAAGCACATTAAACAGTTGACGCAGGGCCAAGTACAGCAGCTGAATGCACGTCCCAGTGATCCTGCATTGGTCCGTTGCTGCGAGCTTCAGTTGGTTAAGGGTAGACGTGATATAGAAAATCCAGATCTAGAATGTGTCAAAATGACAAGACTGTAGAATTAGTTTATTTTTAGATGTACACCTTCTTCAACCTTTTTTTCCTAGTTTTTATTACATATGCTACCGCTTTCAGTACAAGACCTCGGGGCAAAGGAACGCTATGCAACTTCCAAGTCTGGAGGAGTCATCAGTGGTCGCTACACACGGATGCTCTGTTGCGTAGGCTTCTTGGTGCTGGCTACCGTTGCCCTCATGGTTCGCCTCGGAAATCCTGAAAGAATGCAATTGTTCGGTGTCAATGCACAGGGAGAGAATCTGCAAAAGCAAGGTGCAGCCATTGCAGCTATGGATCAGGAAGACGTTCCCCTTGTAGCAACAATGACGGAAGTTGCTGCAGAAACCCAACCTCAACAGCAGCAGGACGATGCGCCGCCGTTGTACACGGAAATCGAAGAGATTGTCCAGCAGCATCCATTGACTGTCTTTTCCAAAACTTATTGCCCGTATGTTTATCTCCATCTTTAGAAAATTTAATCGCTCTAACTCCCCGGCATCTATAGATATTCTCGAAAAGCAAAGGAAATTTTGAATGAGTACCCTCTTCGATCACCGTACCACGTTGTTGAGGTGGATCTTCGAGGTGTGTGATCGATGCATTGAAAAGAAATGACTTTCGCAAATATTGATTGATGCATTGTAGATGATGCTGTGCAAGTCAAGCAGCTTCTTGGAGAGGTGACAGGACGAGACACGTTTCCCAACATTTTTGTCCATGGATTCAGCATCGGCGGCGCAAATGAACTAGAGCACATGCATCGTAACGGTCACCTGATGGAAATATTAAGAGACAACCATTTGATTTCATAAAACTGCATCGATCATTAAGCATTTGCGTATTTACAGTGTCGATATCATATACAGCGACCGATTGTTACAGCACCGCTTTAGCGGTGATTTTCTAAACGTCCTTTCAGTCGATATCCTCATACCAAAGACATCTCTTGCATACCTCATTGCAGTATGGACAGTTTCCAAATAAAACATTAAAGCTGCGAGTAGTCGTCGGATTTGATCTCAACCACTGAAGGAGCGCTGTGTGATGAGTACGTGTAGTTACTAATTTTTGCTGTATGGTTATCCATACCTCGTATAGACAGTAAGGATGGAATCCACGGTTGCATTGGTAATTTGCGCATACAGCATCTGGCACCTGATGCGAATGTTTAGGGTGCAATAATTTGTAGGCGTAGCAAATGCCACATTCAATATCGCTTTGAGTATCTTGCGACTTCCCGTCTGCACCAGCCTTTGGAACTAATTCTTGACCCAGGAGCCGTTTCAGGTTGGTGTACGGTGTATCATCAGTGTTCCTACAATGAAAATCAAAAACAGTTGATGCAACGCTTCCAATATACATACTCTTTTTTATCAACATACCAATCTTGATTAACCTTTTGCCACATTTCCCATAATTTACCAACTCTTTTCTCGTTTCCAAAGAACCTCAAGCTCTGAAAATTTGATCTGGGATGCATTGGATCAATTTCAACGTGTAAAGAACAATGATTTAACAACGCAATACGCCGCCAGGTGTCCCTCCTCTGCGGTTTCTCCGGATCCAGTATCCTGGTTTCATTATCCAATTCTTCCATGCAAGTAAAATAGTCTTTGTAAGTCTCAACGACTTGACGGTAATAATTGTAGTTATCAATAAGGGTATAAAGCGTGGTGGTGGTTGTTGTTGCCGGGGCGTCGTCGCTAGCAGGAACATCGACACTTACAGTCGGTGCTGACAGCGGATAATTGGAAGATATCGATATATGAATCTCGTGCTTTCTGTCGTCAGAATCCCTTTATGATATGTCTAGAAGTATGATCGATCCAAGTTTAAGAATGGAGCTCACCATAGCATGAGAGTGAGATTACTCATGTCTCGATCCATGTGCCCGAGCTTTTCGTAACCGATTTGGTCCAATTCTGCAAGGACGGCCGAGTATCTTTTCGATGAAAGCTTGTCGCTTTCGGAAACTCGTTTGCATTGATAGGCACTCTCTGTCTTAAAACCATTGTCAATAAAAAGCGAAATATTCTCTGACATCTCATAGCAGCCTTCTTTACCAAGATACTCTGAAACTCGGAAAAGAGCATGTTGATATCAGGGCACCGAGCTAGGCGCTTCCTTACTGCGTCAAGATTGCAACCACGAACAAGTCGTTGCAGCGCAGAATCGCCGTAGATCTGAGGCAGACCTTGATCATCTCGGGAAAGGTGAATTTCGACAAAATACTCTTCATTCTAAGCATGGAGCATGGTAAGAGAATGTTGCCAAAATCCATAAAGAGCAGCCGTGCTTTACGTTTATCTTTAGAAATCCTCTATATTCTCTTCCTTCACTGTCTGAAGGGGCAACGAGAGGTTGCCCATCGATGTCCATGACCTTGGCGGTACGTGCACCGAGAAAGGTTAAGAGCGCGCGTATCGTCCGTGTCTCGGACGCGACTTAAAGAACGAGTCCCGCTCAAACCTTTGTTTCCCGTTTTCCTTGACACATTCACAAATATACATATACCATGGCAGCAACGACCAATCACAGTGTATCCAAGCCAAGAAGTATGACAGCTGGCGCAAGGAACGTTCTTCGTTCCAATGATTCGGCCAGTTTATGGAATTGTACTTTGTCTCCAGGTACTGACTGTCTCCCTCGCATGCAAGCTCCAACGAGTTAAAATAATGACACACACTGACTCTGTGCACAGGCTGGACTGAGGAGGAGTCAGAGATATTACGAAAAGCGCTCATGAAGTTCGGTATCGGCAACTGGGCTAAAATTATCGAAAGTGGTTGCTTGCCCGGCAAGACAAATGCACAAATGAACCTTCAGCTTCAACGTTTACTTGGCCAGCAGAGTACAGCCGGTACTATTACGCTATACACACCATCTTTCAACTCGATTATCTGACGATGACTTCTACAGAATTTGCTGGTCTTCACATTGATCCCAAAGTCATCGGTGAACGCAATTCTAAAATTCAAGGTCCAGACATCAAACGCAAGAATAACTGTATCGTGAACACCGGTGGTAAGAAGAATACTCTACTGCAAAAAGAGGAGAAAACCATTGGTAAATCGTATTTTTCTTCAAGGCAAACTTTCAAGAGAAGAGTTAAGGCAGCGTGTTTTGAAGAACAAAGAAATGTATGTATATCACTTAACGGCAATGATGTTACAATACACTTAGCATGTTCCTAGGTATGAATTGCCCGAGTCAGAGTGGAAGGACATTGAACTGCCAAAACCCGAGGATGTAAGCTGAATATAGAAACATAGTGAGTATAGACAGATCACGCTCACGTGTCTTTATGTAGCCTTTACTCGTTCTTGAAGCGAAGAAAGAGGAAATGAGAAGATTGAAACAGGAGCTGGAGAAAGTGCAGGCTAAGATCCAGCAAATGCGCAACTCACAGCCTGCTCGTATGGATAAACTAAAGGTAAGTCGAGAACATCCATGGAATATCCGGTTTGAAAATGCTAACAGTGTAAAAAGTCTGAGGTAACGCGATCACCTTCTCCGTCCCCTTCTGTTTCAATCGACAGCCCGATGGCTGATAACGCCATCGTGGTAGATTAATCCAATTAACCATTTGTTTGCTACACAAAAAACTCTTCATGCATCCTGTTTTTCTCTATTAAATGCACCTACTGGTCCTTTAAATGCATTTACTGGTCTTGCAATATATGCTACCTGGTCTGGATCTATTTAGAGAAATGCTTAAACATACATTGAAGTGGCTGTCAACGTTTCTCTTGGCTTTTCAGAAACGGTATTGCTATAGATGATTCGTTCGCTTTGTTCTACATAATGGAATCAGCGCAGCCATCCAACCTGCGCCACATTGTATTCCTACTGAGTGGCTATCCAGAAGTAGTTTCGCCACCCGTTGCATTGCTTCGTTTGCCAAGAATTAAACTGAAGTATTCAGATCTATCCGATTCTTGCTGACCACGGGATCATGATTTCGAAGGTGGTTCTTGCCTGTTTGACAATCAAATTATTCACATGGGTGAGGGGAAATATATCGAAACTTACTCTAAATGTGCAAAGTTCAGAATGATTTTTACTGCAAAGATGCGGGGGCACGAATAGCCATTTCTAGCAAGAGCTGATAGCACAGCCCTCTGACGTGTTGCCGCAGCACAATGCACCAAAGTAAGAAACCTTCGCCACACTTGCCGTCTATTCACACACACGCACCTCTTTTTCTTCCTTCTGCTTTCTCTTTCTTATTTCTTGCACAGACACACACAGGCACAGACACACACACACGCAATGCCAAAAGAGATGCGCAAACAAATCGTTATTATTGGAGACGGCGAGTGTGGCAAGACCTCGCTCATGATCGCGTTTGCAGACAATAGGTTTCCGCCCGAGGTAATAGCAGGAGAACGGACCTGGCCACCTTTGTAGAAAAGAAGAAAAGTCGCTTAAATGTCTTTCATGTAGTATGTTCCTACCGTATTTGATGCTTTCAACAAGGATATCGAGATCGATGGTCGAAGAGTGAATCTGTCACTGTGGGACACTGCTGGTACGTATGCCGCGATTGCAGAAAAAAGATGCAGCCAGCCAGTTAACCCACACGCGCTCCATATAGGTCAAGAAACATTTGATAAATTGCGGCATCTAATGTACCCCGATTCAGACGTCGTTTTGGTTGCATATTCCATTGCTGATCCGGTCAGTCTGGAAAACGTGCGGGAACGGGTAGGTGGAATATTCATCTGCCTGGATTTCCAAAAATGCTAAGCGAAAGATATAGTGGGTACCTGAAGTAAACCGGTTATGCCCAGGCACGCCGTTCATTCTGGTGGGCTGCAAAAAGGACTTACGGCACGATGAAGCGACTATTCGCAAATTGGCAAACGAGAATCTGAGTCCTATCAATTACAACGAGGTTGGATAGTAAATGCTTACGTGAAAACGATATTTATGCTCATTGCCTTTTACAGGGCTACGCATTAAAAACCGCGCTCCGTGCAAAAGGTTTTGTAGAATGCTCAGCAAAACTTTTTGAGAACGTAAACCTTGTCTTTGAAATGGCGACACGGATAACATTGAAACCGGACAAAGTAAACGCTTGCTGCTTTCTGTAATCTCGCATTTACATAGCGGGAAATATCCTGTCTAATTTCCCTTCTCATGATCGCAAGCACCCTGTCTATCTTTAACCTTCTCCCATTGCTCATTCAGTATGTCATCTTCCTTCTAACTTTATATCGTATATTATTTTGTGAAACGTAATGTATCCACACATTTTTGCTGTCTTTTCATTTCTTTTCCTCTTCCAAACATGCAAGAGAGAATCGTTTATTTACTCCCTAGTATCCATTGGTTCAGCTTGTTTTGAGCTACTTGCACGTTTCTGCTTTTGTTCACGCTTCCAAGCTTGTATCTTTTCCTTGAGCTCCGTTGCAGGTTGCACCATATCCATTGTAAGAGGTGCGCGACTGAATGGATCTCGAGTATCACCAAGCAAGTGAGCCCGGATGGTGCTTCTATCAACAATCGTGTTCGATGTTGGAAGTAATACAGGATCCTCCATGACACTGGAAAGAATGGGGTCTAGAAACAAACAGTTAATGTCTG
Source organism: Rhizomucor pusillus (assembly GCF_041956525.1). Classification (NCBI taxonomy): domain Eukaryota; kingdom Fungi; phylum Mucoromycota; class Mucoromycetes; order Mucorales; family Lichtheimiaceae; genus Rhizomucor; species Rhizomucor pusillus. The sequence goes on along the minus strand of NW_027192144.1, from coordinate 1,023,951 downwards.
GATCAATCCAGAAATGGACATCAAACTTACCAAGAAATTCGTCTGGGACATCGCCGAGTTCTTCCTCTTCTTCCACGCCACACTGGATGGCCTCCTCAACCTTTTTTACAAATGCTTCCAGAGCGGCAATATCGTCTGGATGCTTTAGATGGTGCTTGGTCATAATAGAAGCAGCCTTGGAAAAGTATTCTTTCCTGTAAGACCGCCCATCTCGAGCTACAGCCTCGACGAAGGCTGGACAGTTCAGGTGGAGGTAGATATCAATGATCTCGGAAAGCAATCTGCGTGGGTTGAAATGATATTTCTCACGATTTTTGACCTACAGACGATGCGCGTAAGAAAGTCGACTCTAGATTTCTTCTATTTTGCCTTTAGCTTTCCTTGAGTTCTGTGCATTTCGGTCCCACAAGCTGTGCAAGGTTGTAGTCAAGCATGGCTGCTAAGCGATCAACCACTTCGTTCACCATAAATGGCTCGACTACTTCGCCAGATAAATACTGCAGCATATGTACAGTCTCATTTCCAAGCGCAACGTATGACTGTGCTTGACGTTCTAAAGCTCGAAGTGTACCTTCCCTTTCTTGGCGATGTTGCTTATAAAGATTTTAGACAATGTCATGTAACACGAGAATGGGTTATGCCACTCACCTGCGACTGGGCTTCCCACTCTGCTTGATTGTCCATCTCAGTTTGTATTTGATGTATCTCTGATAATTTGCTAAGACTCTCGTCCAAAAGATACGTAACATCGCTCATCAGCATGTTGACAAATCTAGTGAACAGCTCGCTGTTTCTATTTTTGAAAGCGAGTTAGCGAGTATAGTCATCAAATTCTACTTGCAGATGTACATACTTGCTCTGCTCTCGAACCTTGGCACGATGAGCCGGATGTGCCCAGATAGTCTTCATAATATGACTGATATTGTAACGAATGTTGAATTTATCGTAAAATTGCGAGTTCGCGCCTGTTTGCTCGACCTCTGCATAAGTCGTGTGAGTACGCAGTTGACCATCTTTTCCCACAAACCAAGGTATACTGACCAACGTAAAATGACATCAAGGATGGAACTAGGTGCTCCATCGCTAACGGATGTGAATTAAGCATTGCCTCCAGTTCACCCGGAACTCCTTTGGCAATCGGATATGTAAAGAAGAAAAGGATCTAACACATTTCGTCAGCAAGGTCCATATGATCTTTTTGAATGCAGTACTGACTTCTACAAGTTTCGCTTTAAGGTAAGGGTTCGTTATATATTTGCTGTTTCGCAAAAAGGTGATAATGAATGCAACAAGTTCTTCCTGAGGATTGCTCTTGAAGACTGGTATATGATAGCAATACCTGAATTTTCAACATCTAGGTCAATAATGCGTAATCCGTTGGCACCCATCTCTCGGTACTTACTTTCCGAGGAAGATGAAGAATTCTACAACATCCTCGATGATCCATTCTGGAAGCATAGCAAATACTTCTGGCACATCATTTGGCAGAGGCAAGCTCACCGTTTGCCATGGATGCTTCCCAGCTGGGTCTACCAGACGTATCAACCATGCCATTACCAGATTGTAGTATCTCATCGCATGAGACAAAAATTCTGTATCCATCATCATTGCTTCGTAAGCTATTTTATGCATCGACATCTGGTCGAGGCGAGCCTTTGCGAAGAAATAGAAAGCGCTTAATTTGAATGATACTCTCCTTTACGATTCGCACTTACTCTAAATCTTTTTGCAACAAAGTCCTGCATAACTCCTTGTGGCGTCTGCATTCATAGATCATCCATAAGTAACGGGTATCACAATATTTTGCCCTTTCCACTCACATTTCGTATTCTTGCGACTTCTTCTTCCATTCGCTCAGTCTGTCGCTTTAGCTCGGCATATTCTCGCTTGAATTCATTGTAATTAACGAATGCTCGGATAGGACCATAGTGGAAGAAAGAAAGCGTAAGGAAGAAGACGTCAGTAATAAAATTATGGCCTTCAGCCCCAGGTTAGTAAGTGCGTTATCAAATATCTACTCCCAACTTACTCTTAGATGGACGATCGTCGCTGTAGTATGCATCTGATTGCTCTTTAGATCCAGTTATCTTGGTTTCTTCCTTCACATCTAAACGTCTACTAGTTCGGAAGTAGGTGGAGTCGATCTTATCAATCTAAAAGCACAGACTCGTTATATAAGGTATTTAATAAGAGCAGAAGAATTATCCTGTTATCTACCTTTGATGCTTTGACATCCAGGAAAGGATCGCAAAACTTTAGTAATATGACGGCAATGTTTTGCATGAAGCCTTCACTTGCGACCGTCTGAGGATCGACTTGCATTTGTGCACGCTTTTCATTGAGATGCAGTATATGAGCAAAGTAAGAAAGCACTGCTTCGCGCGCTGCAGGTCCTGATCGGATGATATTGTTGATGACTCCAAACATGACGCCCTACACATTGCTCGTCAAAAATTGATACCGAGAAATCTGGACTATCTTCTGTCTAACCTGGATATAATGTACAGTGCCTTGCAATCCATTCATTCCTGACTCCAAATCAGCCGTATACCGTTCAGCTGCATTTTGAAAGAGGCTCTCTGCCACTTTGGGCTACAGTGGAGAAGGTAACAAGATATTGAGTACTGCTGCTATCTTCCTTCGTCTCGCAAAAAGGCTACATACAGCACTGTCTGGATATGCTGTCAATCTTAAGAAGGGTCCCAGCAAGGATAAAGTTTCGATGTTGTCGGCTGTCGCGTTAGCAGGATCGAATTCCGGCATCGTTGTAAGCTATAGTTGTTGTCAGCTTCTACCCTGCAAAACTAACGCTTCCACTTACCATGCTGGCTATAGTTTTATTTTCACACAAGTATGAAAGTGCCTGTTGATACCATCAGTCATTTCATTCCGTAGGATTGGAGGTTTCAGCTTTTCCGTACATTTAAACTTTTCTTATAATCTCCAAGGATATCCATGCTGCGAAGCCGACTTGAAATTATATAAACAGCTGCACCGATTATCTAAACAGTTGTTAATTTCGGGATACAATGCACATTTAATCTATCTGCTTACAGTTTCAAGGCCGTCCTCAGCAAACCGAGCGACAAGTTCAGCAAGATATTCATCAGGCAATGCAAACTCCTCCATCAAATATGGTACAAGTTGCTCGGGTCCAAGAGGCTTTCCACTAATGGTTCCCCGTACATGATTAGTTCGGGATCTGATAAATTGAATGTTGAAACTTACTTCTGTAACTGTGGAAACATATCCGGCATTTGGATGACCAATCCAGAGTATGAAATGGTGAGGTTCTTGACAGTGTCGAGAACTTCAACTCGTTTTTGGAAAACCAATGGATCAATATTCTATATAACTGATTAGATAAAGCACCATGCCGATAAACAGCCGGTTCTAACTTGCCTTGCTCTTAGTTTGCATGTTGCATTTGATCTCATGCGCTCGCTTCCAGCATCCAAGAAGATATTCAAAATCTGGCACTCTCAAGTCTTCTCTGACATCCTCAGGATACTCATCCAACGGTTCATTCGGATCAATGGACAAGCGTGACACCAGGACACGATCAAGCAGCGATAAGGTGATCCGGTACGGTTTCGGTTCTACTACGATGTCAGCATATTTCCACCAGTACATACTCTGCACACTCTAGATTCCAGCCTTACCATTCTCCTCTTCTAACTCTCCAACTAGAGAGTGAAGATAGACACATTTGGGATTCTTCTGCAGAGCATCCAGCTACGTTATTTAATTTAGCGGTTCTGTAGAGGGTGATCCTTCAATGCATGTATGCATACTGTCAAGCTGACTTGTAGGATACGTGTCAATGCATCATTTTGCCAGTCTTCAAAGCTTTTTGCTGGCACTGCAGTCTTTGCAGGCGTACTGACCGGCTGCTGCGCTTGTTTCGCTGGCGATTGCTGTGTTGGCTGCGGTGCGTCATTCGTCATCTAACAAGAACCCGTGTCAGCTTGCTTGAGCTGTTCATACCGGGTAAAAGATATTGTGTATACCTTGGGCGTGGGCGTTGGCGCCGGTGCCGATGCCGGTACTGGTGCTGGTGCTGGTGCCGATTTAGGAGGAGTTGGAGAAGCAGTAGTAGGTGTTTTCCTTTGCTGTTGAGCTTCGGCCTCTGCTCTTCTCTGCTGCTCCTCTGCCTGTTGCTGTAATTTAGCCAAGCGCTTCAAACGGATCTATAGGTCACTGTAAGGCGCCGGTAAAATAGAAGTCTATATCGAGTAGCCTAGAAACCTTGTGTGCATCCGAGAGTTGATCGGTAGGTTCCATTATGCTGAACAGGGAAAGAACACGAATTTCCAGCACCTGCTGCATTTGCCATTTCAGGCCATTTCTCGCACAGATTCACGTATCAAATCATAGTTATTAGTTATTACTATTCTATTTACATTGTTGAAAAAAACCCTCTAATCTACAGATTGCGTCGAACATACATGGTAAATTCATATTGTAATTCTTTGTGAGTTTGGATCCCTTGAGGCACCTGTTGTTCCACGAAAGCTTCTAATTCCTCGTGGCTCGCCACTCGGAACTCCTTGTCGTTAATCTCTGGGAAGAAGGTATCACAATCGACTTTTGATCTAACTCTTGTCAACAAAATATGCGAGCAGAGAGCATGCTTAATAGCGATGGTGTATATCTGCGCGCCACCTATTACGAATGTTCGAGGATTTTTCTTGGGATCAATGGCCTTGAATGCTTCTTCCATACTGCTGACCAGCAGCGTCGATGGATTGCCCGCGTTTTCAAGTTGCCTGTATCGAGAACTTTAGATTTTCTGAAGAATTGTTTTTATATAAGAATCTTACGCACAAGTCATACGAAGGGTTTCGAGATACAACAATGTTGAGTCGGTCAGGCAGAGGGCGAAATTTCGGAGGGATACTCTCCCAGGTCACTCGTCCCATAATAACAGCGTTCTTTGCATCTGGATCTGTTAATGAATCCGCAGGAATGTGCGTTGTAACGTGCTTAAAGAATGCCATGTCCTTTGGAATTCGCCAAGGCAACGTGCTCAGCATTCCAATGCCATACTCCTCTGTGGCCGCTACAATTAGGGTGAAGCTGGACATTTCAAGTCGCGGAAGAAACGCGCGCCCAATACGCGCTGCTTTTTAGGGAAGTTTAAAACCTCGTTGACCGCCAACTTTGACACCCAGCATTGACAATGGGATCTATTGTGGGACATTCTGTCAATCAGGTCAGTCGCGCTTCAAGGCCTTATAAGCTTACGGCAACTTATGCAGACTTACGTAGTTTGGTGATTTATACTTTACGATCGAAACCGATACTGAAGGTGCCAAGCTAACGGAGAAACGTGAAGCAACAGAAACCCTCGGTTACGGGCCGGAAGACGTAGAGGTTTATCAATATTTTTACAATGATTTCCCTGGTCACTTCGCCAACATGGAATCTACTACGCGAGGTCCTCTTCAATATAATATCCAAAATATGATTGCAAACTACATTGATGCTGGACACTGTAAGTTGATATTTGGCATGAATGCAAAAAGCTGTGCAGTGGTCTGATATTATTCCCAAAGTTGAAGCTGCGTTGGATATTATTGAAAGCACAATTGCTGCAAAAAGGAAACCGTCAATGTAAGGTGTATATATCATCTTGTTTGTTACAGCCAACAAGCTCACTGTAGATTGCATATACAGATCCGTTATTCTATCTTTAATCGATCTGCTGTTGAGACCCAAAGTAGTACATAGACGATGCTCGAAAAAAGAGCTCCTGTTTATTTGCACAAAAGCGCAAAGGATGCTCTTTCATATTCTGGAGAATTTCGGGCCCGAAGCTTTCGACAACATTTGGTACTTGTTTCGGTCGATCACAGCTGGACGATTACATCAACGCCAGTTAGCGAAGATAGTATCGCTGGAAATCAAAGATGAAGACGATGAGGAACCATATAAATGCTCGCTTTCCGAGTTTGAGGATTTCTGGGACCTACTGGGCGAATGTGTTAATTTCAGAGGAGGATCGAAGAAAAAGACGAAAGAAGCAGTGCGACCTTCTTTGCAGGCACCGGGAGGTCATAAACGACGTCGAATGGTATTGGGTTTTCTGTTGACACTGTTGGAAACCGACTTACGAAGTAGACAAGGTATGGGCTTAAGAGCTGGATCTACAACTGACGGTTAGGAGGACTAACTCTATATTGTAAATAGGAAGCAGAGAAAAGCTCGAGAAATGTATATTTTTGTCATTAATACGAACGGACGGGACCGGGCAGCGGACGCAGCTGGATCGCTATCTGGATATCTTGTTCACACCATTTGGATACCAACTTGACAGCGAAGACGTCGAGAAGAATGAAACAGATGCTGAAAGTATAGATTATGCGGGGCGACTCATGAATATGGTATGTTCATCATGCAAGGGCGTTTTTTAGTGGCATCCTATTCGCTAACGACAATGAAAAAAGCTGGTCATCATGTCCTACTGCCACAACCTTATATCCGTCGATCCGTTAATCGAACAATCTTATCGGAAGTTCCTGAAATTAAGTGCCGAAGGCTGTGCCAGTTTCATACAGGTGATAAAAGTTCCAATCATCCCGTGATATCCCATCTGATCGTGAATATTAGGTTGTCAGATGCACGACTTACATTTCTAGTCTGTTAGACAAAGTATTGACAGACGCCGATTGCTCTGCCGTCAATGAAAAGTTGATGCCACTTCGGAAAGCGAACGCATACAGCTTAGCGAAGTTGCTAAACTTCAACATCCGGACGAAACCGCTGCAACTGCATACTATGGAGGATGTCTACCGGCATGTAATGATCATTACATGGCGTTTCATGAGCTTCGTGAGCGAAAAGACTATGCGCTGCGATGTATGTCAGAATGAATGCATCAGACCAAAAGTTATCTGGGCGTTAGACCTTATGGATCAAGAAGCGTCTTTCAAGCTTATGACAAAAGGCCCCATGAGCTTAACAAAGTTACGGAGACACGTCGATAATATGATGGACCGAGTAAGAGGATCAGGAGGAATGGATGAACAAGTAGAGAAGGAATACGAGAAAAAGATCAATTGGGCGCTGCAACTCATCCAGCTAAGTATGACAACGTAAAGCAAGAAAAAGCTTCTAAATGCACAGAAATTGCCGATTGGGATTGTCATATGCAAAGCTGTTCAGTCTCTCTGCTTCTATGTGTGTACAAAAATAAACTGTTCCTCGTTGGAGTCCAGAACTTTAACGTTGTGCAAACTTTTTTTCTTCGCTTTTAAATTAAGCAACGGAGAACGTACATTGATGGTCAACGCCCAGCTTAATTGGATCATTGTTACGTGAATAGTAGGAGGATGTTTGTACTTTGTTTCTTTAGACTAGTCAACAGAGCAGGAAAGGGGGAGGTGAGAGAGAAAAAGTGAAAAGAAAAAAAAAAGAGATAGAAAGGGGAAAAGGCAGTGCATTCTTTTCTTAAAAATGTAAATAAGAAATAGTTTACAAATAGAGAGCAGAGTTTTGTTCCGTTACATGATTGATAAAGAAAAAAATAATGAGCTTCTTATTATCCCGGCTACGAAAAGAGAACGCGTTTAGTGGACGTCCGTGATCGATTCCTATCGCCCATAATGCTACATACCAGAAGAGAGCTCTAAAACGTTCGTATGCATGAGAGAGAGTATGTTTGTGTGTGCGTCCGTGTACTCCTATTTCAGATCGTGTCCGCAGTGTGGACACCACGTTGTGGTGTAGTATTTTTTGTGTAAAAGACAATAGTTCGTGTTTGGCTGTGGTTGACTGTGGTTGCTCAAATTTGACTCTGCGGTTCGAGAGAAGGCCATGACGAAAAGTAAAGAAGAGTGGAAAAAGAAGCGGAAGAGCAAGAAGGAAAAGAGATCCGTGGATATGCACAGAGTGAAGGCCTGTTTGCTTTTGATTGGTAGGAGCGTCCACAGGACGCAAAGGCCACCTTACCACAAACTGCCCTATTCTGTCAGCGATCCCGAGTAATTCATGTCATACGAGGCAGGAGAGCACAGATAATGGTCAAGGACCCTGTACTCCACCATCTTTGCCAGCCCTGGATCTGATACTTTCCCCACCACCACCCGAGTTACCACCTACAAGCTTGTTCTTCTAACAGAATCGGGGAGCACAAGCCGAGCCTCCTCCCACAAACTAGGATCCACATGCTCTGAACACTTGCCATGGGTAACCACCAAGATGCTCCCATGATCCATCCGTGTAACTCGTTTCTACACGGCCAAATCCTCGTATCACAAATGTAGAACTACAGTATGGATTAAAGAACGGGAAAAGTTCGTAGGGAAAATTTTTGTGACCGCTTAATACATACTCTCTTCTCTGACATGTTCAGTTGCCTTTTTGCTGGCTTGCAATGTACACAGAAGAAAAAGCTTCGCTATCACTTTATAATACGCATTAATACTCCATCATCACATTGGAACTATTTCAACAGCCGTTGGACCCATGTAAACTGCAAACCAGCATCGTTGTATATGACGCTATGGATAAGGTACCATGCAAGGGCGTAGAACGTGAGTGCAATGATGTAGATACTGCATGGCCCCATATGCTTAGGTACGTAACTCAGGGCCCCGTGAGCTTGGTAACTACATGTACCCCAGTAAATGATAGGGCGCTGGCAAAAGGTTTGCGATTTTTGATGTGTGGTCATTGCAACACATCAGCGATATGATTTTGACTCGGTGCTGTGGGGCAGAAGACAGGAACACACTTTCCGATGAACGCTCGGGCCCCGTGATTATTCAAATGACCTTTCATATCTCCCTTAAAGCTGCCTCGGCGATATCTTTGTTCATAAAATCCATTCATGGAATATCACTGCAAACACCTATTACTAATTAAATTCTATAGGTCTATCAGTATCTAGGAACCAAATCACGTTGAAAGCAAACCCTGAAATGAAGAAACCGTGAGAGTTTGTAAGGTATCAGCCGGGGAAGACCGAGGCCTCGATAATGCAAGAACGTGTGGAATGTAGGATCCAATATACTACTGGAGAACGGTGCACCGGCATTTGTAGTACCTGATCTACCTGACGTCACAGAGTCCATTAAAGCTGACAGCTGTTTCCACCATCATCAATGGCCAGATCTGGACAAATACATGAAAAGAAAGGAGACAAGTTGATAAAGGTAAGATTGTCGCAGCATCCAGTAGAAACTAAATCTAGGATACATTTACTTGATAGCATTTTTGGAGTTTGTAACCGTTGCTCTACCAAATAATTCGATGTATGGAGAAATATGAGCGAGTTACTCAAGACAACGCTCTATATTTCTTCTATTACAAGAAACAGACCCTTTTTCACTCGGATCTTCCCTGTCCAAAATCGCGATTTGTAAGACGTTGTGATGTGCTCTGCACTGCATTGCATCGTGGCAGGACGGTTTTATCGCAAGGACGGTATCGAAACGTGTTTTGCTTCAATTTGACAGCAAATCTTTCCAATTTCCCTTAGTAGTACTACTACGTTGTCGAAAACTCATGCTAAGAATACCAATATAAACATCTTATGTTCATTCTTGTTGGAAGAGCGGATATGATACACTGCATAACATTCCTACTTGATCTCATCGGATTAAAGTATTACAGCTGCATGAAGCTATTGGTTGAACATTGCACGGATTCCGGTCCTTCGATAGATAGAGCAGGGATGCTGCTCCCGAAACAAATGTGCAGGTGTGCGGAAATAAATGTTTAGGTGAAGGCATTGGCTAGACGAAAAAGGGAACGTTGTACAGAAGAACGGTCCCAGCATATGCCCAACAAACAAGGGGGATAGGGCGCAATTTTAATCCTAGAGCAAAATGCTGTTTTAGTTAGGCATCAGATGCCAGTTTTAATCCATGGGACAACTATAATTATAAATCTCCGGTGTCAAGTGAGGAAGGTGCTACTGTCACCATCAAAATCGACCAACGATTTTTGACAGCATACATCGATGGAATGGAGAAAACTTTGGCGTCCGTGCAGCAGATGGCAAGCGTAGAAGTGAAAAGAAGGTAGTTTGTTTGTGTTTTGGCCCGGTACCTTACTTTAGCAGGCCTCGCAGCAGTAAAAATGCTACAAGTCTTTTGTCAGACGTAGGAGGTGTAAATGCGAGGTCAGTGCCATCTGAAAGCTGAGTAGTCTTATGATCGACGACGGTTTATCCGTTCTAGAGTTAGTTACGACGTACAAAAGACAGTGCCAGAATACAAACATTTTACTCAATAAGAACGTACGGAACGTGTGAACTCGTTTCCCAACGGTCATGTAAAGAATGCCTAGAATGGCAACAAATCTATTCTTCCACGCAATGTCGATGACCAAGCCCTTATCTCTACTTTGCATAAAGCCATTGCCGTTGTCCACACGAATTTTATATAATTCAGGTATCAAAATCCATGTTGCCTCCCACTAGAAAATTAGTTGTTGAATGCCACGCTAATCTTTAGGCTACAATGTGGTCAGTTCAGGTATTTTGGTCTTCTCAGCGAAATAGATAATGGTCCATAGTTCAATCCAGACAATTTCTTTCTGTCGAGCAGGGGTTGGGCTAGCTACAGGACAGAGGCGTGGTACAATTGAGCCGCCAGTTATCCTCAGCTTTAAAGCAAATTAGAATTTGGAGGATGTCTACACTTTCAGATAGTTGGACAGTACAGTCTATCTTGACTTTGCTGGAAGAATGCAAAAATCATTTATCCTATCTTGTGCGTCGTATGTAGCACAGAAACACCGTTCGCTGTTGCGGTTTTTCCCATAATCCGCACGTGAAAGGATCAACGACATGATATGCTGTGTAGACAAGTCGAAAACTATGACTTCAAAGCTATATATAACTACAATGCAGACCATGACTTTTGTGCAGACGTCTATAGAGTAGATCATATCTGCTCTCAACTGTGATATTTATCTAGGGATGTATTGAGGATAACTGCCTCGTATTCGCCTCGAACACTTCAGTGATCCTAATCATTGGTTACTCCTTCTCCAAGAGCTTGTTACAATTGCTAACTTTGGCTTGACGACGGAGCAAGACAACTCAGTTGCATTGAGCTCAATAGGAGAGTATGATAAGCACATCAGTTGCCACGAGACGCGATGTGTTTGGCTGCGTCGCTGGAATGTGAGCATTATCCATGCGACGTTCATGTGTGGATAACAGTTATAGCTTTCATTATAAAGCTCAGGCAATATTCTGTTACTACACTGTACTGGAAGTACGATCGGATCAGGCACATTTTGTATTCCAACCGCTCTTGCGGACATGGGTCACAATTTTGAATGTGGTTCACAGTTGTCAAAATGGGTCAACGCAGCAAATTCGGGCTACGCCCGCACATATAAGACATGTCAAGAACAATTTGAGCCGAGGATGACATTGAGTGAACTTTGGGAACGAAGGGAAGAACGAATGGCGAATGTCAGTGACAGCATCGTTTGTCGCACAAGCAAGCGCAAGGGCACCTCAAAAAGGAAGGTGCGCAGATCGCGGTTGTATGCATGGTCACATTGGTGGCGTTGTTGCTGGCGTCTGTGGTATCCACATGACAGTACTTCATCCTAACACTTATCCAATAGCTTGTCAATTATTAGACTCAGTTGCGTACTTAATATTGGGGAGTTTTCTAGTAACCGTTTTCTCCCTTGTCCGAATAAACGGTACATTCAAGTTTTCACGATACTCATCGTCTGCTTTCAACACTATTATTCCTCTCGAAAACGACAGCACTGTTGCCATAGTCGCAATACGTGAACACTGTGTATGGTCTGCATCGATGGTCATCAGTGAAGATGCTTGACGAGCGGCATAGAAAATAACTTGACGGATGGAGAAACTTTGACCGGATTTGCCGCAACTGATACAAACCATAGCTGTTTAACGCATTTTGCTGCTGTCCCTGGCAAGGTTAAAAGCTTTCTCGATGCTTTCCTCGTCAAAAAAACCACCCGTGTTGCTAGGGAATCTGCAGTTGTCTTCAGAATGAACGACGATGTTGAGGGTCCAAAGTCTGCTGGCAGGTGACAATCTATACGCAAAGAAGACGTGATCAGCACTTGCATGTTTTGGGGCCAACGACCAGTTTTGTGCCGACTATCGTTGATTGTTATGGGCCAAACATTCTTGTAATGTGTTCGTAAAGGGGGCAGCGAACTCTGTGGTGGACAGCTGCCTTTTGTTGACAAAGTTTTGCGATGAGTATCCAATGATTTCGTACGACATATGATGCCGCGCAATTGATCAAAATTGCATGCCTTTTTATCTCATGCACGAGGATGGTACCTGGCTTGATCCATCAATCTTCATTCAGCAAGGGACAGAGATTCATCGTTCAGCTCGACATATTTTCGTTCAAGCAACGCGCCGTGGAAAGGACCGCTCAGAATGGCGTGTAACAGATTTAAATGAACCGCCCTGGATGCTGTATCGTTGTTGCTCGACATGGCTCCACTTGCGCTATTTGGGTAGGATTCTGCTGAATGACTAACCGGCTGAGTGTTGATGCTGGAAACGTTGGATCCATAAGCGAGGCCGATTTCTTCAACACCTGCAGTGCTGACCATCGAAAATTTGCAGGCGCATTTGATCGATGATCCAGAGCGTCTTTCCCTTGTCCTCTGGGTCACGTTGTCCGCAAGCATGTAAAATCGCATCATCAAATTCTCGCTGGGTTGTCACTGTTTTAGCTGCCCTGGGGACAGGTGGCAGATCCAGTGCAGCCATAATCTGACGAGGGACGTGCATGACATGTTCGTCCGCTTCACTATACGGATCAGCGCCATCGTCACCCCGCTCTTCTGCGAAATTCAATTGGCACAGCAAGCAGCATGTTGTCTTGACAATTCACGACTATGAAACGGTAGAATGCCACCTCTTGACATGGCTACGCAAACCCGTTCCTTATTGAAGCATCTGTTCACACAGTGGGCACTCCAGCTTGCCGTCATGGCGACGCTTGACTTCAAATTTGGCATCACCATGTTTGAATGTGGTGCTTCTATGGTTGTTGTACGTGTAATATTGCAGCTTTCTTTCATTAGAAAAGTGGAAGGGAGGCCTGCACTAGTCATAGTTATCTTCAGTGGTTGTCCTTGTTGCCATCATTTTCGCGTGATTGCGGCAAAGAAGCCTGCGCAACTCTGCACGGCTTCGGCGCAATTCAAAGCGTCGTCTGCGCACTTGCTTTTTGAGGTGCCCTTGCGCTTGCTTGCACGACAAATATGCTGTCATTGACATTCGCCAATCGCTCTGGACCTTCGTTCCCAAGGTCCACTCAATCTCATTTCGTCCTTGGCCCAAATTATTCATGGCATGTCTTATACTGCGGGCTTGGCCCGAATTTACAGCATTGACCCATTTTGACAATTGCAAGAGTGGTATGAATACCAAAAGGTGGCCAATCGTACTTTCAGCACTGTAAAGTCGGATAGCTCATCATTAGCGCAAAGTCCGCTTTAGGAAAATGTAAGAATCACACTTGAAAGAGGAACAATATCTGCTTCTCATTGGCGGGAGCGACTTTTACTTTTCGGAAAGAGGGTACGTGCTTCGGCAGGATCCTCACGAGGTTACCGACCGGACGTGGTTCCTTTCAGCTGAATTTTTTCGGCTCGCCGGAAGGTTGCACAAGCGGGTATAATATAAAAATCTTGACAGGGCGACGCGTCTTTCTTCTCAGCTTCTTTTTTCCTTCCCAGTCCATCACATTCTATCATGGTTGTCCAAGTCGGTATCAACGGGTAAGTGCATCCATCATCATGCAAGCAGACATACATGCCTCACACGAGTTTATAGTTTCGGTCGTATTGGTCGCATTGTCCTCCGTGCTTCCCTCCAGAACCCCAACGTCCAGGTTGTTGCCATCAACGATCCTTTCATCAGCTTGGACTACATGGTCTACATGTTCAAGTATGACTCCACCCACGGCCGCTACAAGGGCACTGTTGAGGCAAAGGATGGCAAGCTCGTTGTCGACGGCCAAGCCATCTCCGTCTATGCTGAGCGCGATCCTTCCCAGATCCCCTGGGCCAAGGACAACGCTACCTACGTTGTCGAATCCACCGGTGTCTTCACCACCACCGAGAAGGCCAAGGCTCACTTGGTAGGTGGTGCCAAGAAGGTTGTCATCTCTGCTCCCTCCGCCGATGCTCCTATGTTCGTCTGCGGTGTCAACTTGGATGCCTACAAGTCGGAGTACCAGATCATCTCTAACGCATCCTGCACCACCAACTGCTTGGCTCCCCTCGCCAAGGTCATTGACGACAACTTTGGTATCGTTGAAGGCTTGATGACCACCGTCCATGCCACCACCGCTACTCAAAAGACCGTGGACGGTCCCTCTGGCAAGGACTGGCGTGCTGGTCGCGGCGCTGGCGCTAACATTATCCCTGCTTCCACTGGTGCCGCCAAGGGTAAGTTAGCATGAATGAATAGATATTCGGTAGTTTATTCTAACGCGGTAATTCTCTCTCTCTCTCGCACAGCCGTCGGCAAGGTCATTCCTCACCTCAACGGCAAGTTGACCGGCATGTCCTTCCGTGTCCCCAACCCTGACGTCTCCGTCGTCGACTTGACTGTCCGTCTCGAGAAGAGCGCCACCTACGACGAAATCAAGGAAGCCGTCAAGAAGGCCGCCGAAGGTGAACTCAACGGTATCCTCGGCTACACTGAAGACGAAGTCGTCTCTACCGACTTCTTGGGCGACTCCCGCAGCTCCATCTTTGACGCTAAGGCTGGTATCTCCTTGAACCCCAACTTTGTCAAGCTCATCTCTTGGTACGACAACGAATACGGCTACTCTTGCCGTGTCGTTGACCTCATCACCCATGCCGCCAAGGTCGACGGTGCTCTCTAAATAGCTTTACTTTGAAAACCCTTTTTTCTTTTCTATCCACGGATCTGATCTTTCGTGGTCTTGTATATATATACAAACATTGAAAAATTGCTAGAAGAAATAAAGAGACATGACACGTCTTTTGTTGATCCAGTAACAAGACACTTGTACATTGCATGTTTGAAGCCGGATATTTTCCTCAGGCGATATATTTAGTACTAGGTGCAATGCGGGAACCCCACCCCCTGGCCATATTACTATGCATGCAAATCAAGAAGGGCTATTTTTCTCACGGGTACACCTGCTCCTGCTTTCCCCGCAATCGGGTGGATGCTTGTTGACAAGGTTCCGTGGAGTGTTCCTGCTAACATGTGAAATATGGGAGGAGTCTTCCGAATTGGAACGTGATGATCCCGGGAGTGGGCGAGTTCCTCGATGTGACTTTAAAGTCTTTTAACAACACTTTGTGTGTATGATCTTGCAACAACAACAACAACAACAACAACAACAACAACAACGACGACGACGACGACGACGACGTCGAGGAGCTCAAAGCTCGCAGTAATAACTGACTGAGGAAAGAATTCAGATTCCCTGTTGGGCGGCGAGCGGGGCACAATTTGTTCTCCCTCTCTCAAGATAACAGTATGAAAAACGTTGTATACGTGTCAGGTTATACCAACGACAAAGGTCGAGGCATATACAAGTACGAGTTCAACGACGAGGACGGTCAGCTGTATGGTGGGAAGCTCGTTCTCGAATGTGCAAGTCCGTCTTGGCTAGCAAAGGCACCGGGATCGCAGTACATTTACGCGCTGAATGAGGTGCCTGAGGGAACCGTCACCGCCATCAAAATTGAGGACGATGACAATGGACTGAGCATTGTCAACCAGTGCTCGTCTGGCGGAGCTCACCCTTGCCACGCGCTGCTTATCGTCGAGCAACAGCAGGACAACTGTCGTCTCCTGGTCGCCAACTACAGCAACGGCGCTGTAGCTGCTTTAAACATTGATCCCAAATCGGGAGCTGTTTCAGAAGGTCAAGTATTCATTAACCCAAGCGCGGCTACACTTGGCGTGCCACACCGACAGCAAATGCCCCATGCACACTCGATCGATAAAGTCCAAGGGTGGGCGTATTCCATGGACCTGGGCACTGACGAAGCCCGTGTGTTTGATTTACGGGTACCCGACCTCCAGCCCTCTAAAGTCGCGTTCAAGTTCCCGGTTGGCACGGGTCCTCGACACCTAGCAACATCTTCCAAAGGTGACAAGGTATACGTGCTCGGTGAGCTATCGAACACCATCCATGTGCTGTCCGTGAATAAGGAAACTGGCGAGCTCGCCGAGATCCAACAGATTCGCGCGTTGCCTGATGATTTTACTGGTGATAACTTGGGCTCAGAAATCGCGCTGTCATTGGACGGCAAGTTCCTGTATGCAGCCATGCGTGGACATAACTCTATCGCTATATTCCGTGTTTTGGATGATGATGGAAGACTAGAGCTCATTGGCCACGAAAGCACGCAAGGCGATCATCCTCGACACTTTACATTTGATCCTTCTGGTCAATACCTATTGGTTGGTAACCAGGTATGTTTGAGACACAATGTTGCCCCATTTTTCGAGTTGATGTTACTCATATTTCAATTTTAAGAACACGAACACAATTGTCGTCTTCAAAGTCGATGCTAATACTGGACTTTTGAACGCTGTTCAAACTGTTGAGCATCCAGAACCTGCTTGTGTTCTTTTCGCACAATAAAAACGACGGGTAGCTCTACGTATTGCGGCTATAGCAGCGGAACCGTCACTGCGGACTTTTGTGCGGAGAGTGTGGCCGCCTCAGGCGGCGGCGGTTACTTGGGCTCCAAAGCTGGCCCAAAGCTAAAGATCCCTCCCTTTTAAGTGTGTGCGTTGGTTCCCGCTTGGGTTAAACACTTGACTTACGACAACACAATCCATCCATCCATCTAAAGAACAACAATGTCTACCGCTGAACTCGCCGTTGTCTACGCTGCTCTCATCCTTCAGGACGGTAACGTCGACATTACCGTAAGCATTCCAACCGAAATTTTGAACATTTTTACCTTCCCGAAATGTTCTTAACCCATTCTGTTCCCATTAGGCCGAAAACCTCCAGACTTTGGTCAAGGGCGCTGGTGTCAACATTGAACCCGTCTGGTTCTCCATTTTCGCCAAGGCTTTGGAAGGTCAGGACATCTCTTCCTTGTTGAGCGGCTTCAGCGCTCCTGGTGCTGCTCCTGCTGGCGCTGCCGCCGCTGGTGCTGCTGCTGGTGGTGAGGCTGCTCCTGCCCAGGAAGAAAAGAAGGAGGAGGAAGCTGAGGAGTCTGACGAAGACATGGGCTTCGGTAAATTATCCATACTATAGCTGATAATCGCGTGGACCCATGTTTCTAACGTATCTCCCCTTTCTTAGGTCTCTTCGACTAAACTCCACATCCAATATCAATTACAAAACTCATCTTGTAATAAACATTGGATATGCTTACAAAAAAACAAAAGATGGAAATCATGTTCGTGTTGTATTCAAAAGAAAAGCACAAATTCAGACATTGCAGAAAGCAGAAAGCGAGTGTACATGTTACTATACGAGATTTATGCATGGACAAGCAACAGGGTGCGCGTGAGGCGCTCTGTGACAACGAGGTGGATTGGCAGGCTGTTGGCGTTGGAGGGCATCGTGTTTACATAGGAGAGTGCATGGAATCGTTTGATGATATCGCGCAGGGTACTGTATGCTGAGTGACTAGTTTGATTATGCACAAGATGAATTTCAGTAATTGTAGGTGTGCTTGTGAATTGCTCCCTGGTTATCGGGTTCATGGTCGGTGCTGGTTGAATCAAATAGCCACTGGCAAGTGGGAGTATCCAGCTTTCGTCATCGTGCTCAAGATGTGTCTTTTTTGAAGAATATGCGACGCGGTGGTTCAGCACCAGTGCTCGTGTATCGCTTGCTGAGAGTGTCTCTGTTGATACGGCAGTAGCTCCAGCATCGACCGCTCGCATCGTGGGAGTGCTCACAGTTGAAATTGTAGCATTGGTGGGTGTGCCAAAATTTTCGGGAGTAGGCGTATTTACAGATGAGCCTGGTGTTTGAGGATAATCCACATTTGAAGACATGTATTGCTGCTGCTGTTGCTGATTATCCGCCCATTCTTGTATGTGAAAAGATGATTGCAGATCAACGCTGACGATTGCAACTTTTTTGTCATTCGATATTACGTCCGTCCAGGCTGTTGATTAAAACATTAGATCGAGTAACATAGTATCATGTTAAAATTCTGTGCTCACCTTGTAGTTCTTGTTCAAACAATAGTCCATTTTTTGCAATTACAAACGACCACGGCAGTGCAGCTTTCCTGGATATTTGTAGCGTACGCGACCATGCATCTTCGAAAAGCAAACTTAACGGCTTGCCCTTGACATGTATGACCGAAAACTCCATGAATTCTCCTTCATTGTCGGTCCACACCAATACAAGCCATCGACGATCGAGACTAAAGGAGTAGCTGACATGCAGAGTTGCGTTTTGATCCATAATGGTAGGAAAGGGCATTAGAGGTTTGGAGAGTGTATACTTGATCTTAGCGGGTATCGGTTTGGCCAATACAAAAGGCGGTGTGTATGTAGCAGCTATTGATCGGGTATCTTCCACGCCCATCTAGACAGGTCGCTTGGTTAGCAAATAACTCAAGACCGTTTATGTTGATCATATAAACATACTTGACCGTGGTCCCTGCCCACGACAGCGTGACATTTACTGTACACTGAAAATGCAATCTCCTTCAATCCGAACTTGGTATAGCCACCAAACGCTGACGGTCGTAAAATATGCTCAATTGGAACCAGCTGCATCGCTAATCGCATTCTGTTCTCTTGAGCGGCTCTCATTGATATACCAACAGTTGCAGCGTGGTAGGATATCATGAGCTTGTGGAAACATCGGCTGAGATCAAGACTCGATGATTGCCGATCCGTAGGGTCAACAATATAAATGACGATATTCATCTTTTCTGCCATAGCTGCACTTAGCGCGGATCCGAGATTTTGACATTCGGCCATATAGCTTCGTATCTGTCGCTCAGTCCAGGTTTCGTTAGGCGAGGCAGCTGCGAAGTACAATGTTATATTGCGAAATAAATATATGTCTTTGTGAATGTACACTTACGCAGAAGTGGTACAGGGACTAATCCTCGACGGTATGGTCCGATGTTCCCTGGGTGATGGCTTCCAAGAAGACACGTCTCGTACGTAGAACTCAGAGCCTTGAAAAACTGTGCACAGGCACCTTCGAGATGCTCATTGGTGGGATATACGACAAAGTAGCTAATGTTTTTCCGTGCTGAATATGGTTCTAATCGCAGTTTCTCCCAGAAAGCAACCATCTTGGGAGAGCCTTCAATGTACTCGTCTGAACGGCTGACAACGACGTCCGGTGGTGATAAAATATCAAAGTTTGGTTCAGCAGGTCTCCGCTTTTTGACTTGATATTTGCCATATTTGGAATGCGCTTGATTCGTTTCTAGATTTTGGCAAATGGTTTGAGTTCCAAGGATCTGCTTCTAGCGAAAAATTATCATACCTGACAAATCATAGTATTGTTGTATAGTCAATGGACCCTTGACGACCACTGAACCAGGGAAAGCTGGCTGCTTTAAGCCGGTGCCTTGCTCGGTAGCGCCGCTTTCTTCGAGCTTGCGCTCGAAAACTTCTCCAAGGATATTCTTGAACTCTAGGGATACTTGGTCGTAATCATTTGGAGACGACGAAAAATACATTACATCTACGTTGGTACGTCAATATTCCAGTCGATGCTTTTATTGTGATTTACTTACCATCATTGAAGATATGAGAGACACAAGTGTAACGACTGCATACTCCTCTGGTCGTTTCGCCTTCTGAGATCACACCTCCATCGGCAAAGATAGAAGCAAGCCCACTGGTAAAAGGATATCCACCCATGACCACCTGCTGACAGAAATACTCCAAAACTTTGCTATCTTCCTGCGACTCTTCACGAAGTGGTTTGTGATCTGACTGATTTTGCCAAGCTGTTTTTGCATCCAGATCACCGTCAGCTGAACAAGCACGGAAAGGTGGGGGTTTTGATTTGTCCAGTAAATGTTCGGCGAAATCTGCTTGAGCGCTTTGCACTGCATGCATCCAATCCTCGGGCTCTTGCTTTTCTTTATCATCGGCAGAGTAACTTGAGTCTGATTCGCTGGAACTTTCGTCGTCTGAACTGCTGGTATCGCTGCCGGCATTGTCCAGATCCTGCCCGAATGCATTTTTAGGCGCGTATGATATATCGCTGCTTGCATTCTTAAGGTCACCGTTGCGCTGAGCTCCAGAGTCTGCTTCCTTCGTCTTCAGTCGTTTCCTTAGACGTGGCATATAGTCCGGTCGATATATGTCACGCTTCTGTCGTTTGTTCTGGGATTCTGGTTTTTCGATCGTAGATGGCAAGAACATGAATTTACCGCCGTCTGAATATTTAGAATCGTTTACGCTTTCGCTGAACTTGACGGGTGCAAAATCTGGTGGCACAAAGCTGTTTTCTCCTCTGATTTCGCTGTATCGGGGTGTAGCTATGCTTTCTTCATCTGCACCGGGTGTAATTTCCATTTTGGCAGGCGTCAGCCCCGTTCCTTGTCCAACATCAATTTGGTCGGTATCGATGCCAGTCTGACTGCTTGAGGTCGGTGCTGCAATTACCTTGGTATCCTGAAAGGTATTGCTTCCATTGACAAGAAGTGGATTATCCAAAAGCTGCCCAGAATTTGCAAAGAATGAATCTAGGTCAAGCGTTTCGTTTTCCACGGACATTGCAGAATTTCCAATTTCCTGGACAGGCATCGTCTCCATATGCATAAGTGTCGCAATGTTGGCATCATCCACATGCATGGGTTCTGGTTGATTAAAGCCAGCGCTAGCATTGTTGGCTGTAGGATCGACGAACATCTCGGGTTGCTTTGCTGGTTCTGATTTGAAGAAATCAAAATCTTCTTCAGTGATGTTGATATCAAGGTTGTCCAGATCAGCCATATCCCCCCAATCATTCGACATGCCGTACACCATGTTATCAGAGGATTCCAAGGCACCCATTTCAAGGCCCAAATCGAACGCTTCATTGGCTCCTGCTCCCGGTGATGATTGGTACACCGGAAGTGTGCTGTTCTGCGATGCTGTATTGAGCGCGTTCAGGCCAGAATTCGGGACATTTGGTACCGCAAAGGATCCCTGCATGATATTATCTTGGCTTTGCTCTTTTCCTCTCGAGACATTGTCATCACCAACGATATCCATGGATGTTCCTGAAGTCACGGGATAGGCTGCATTCGGCGTGACTATCTGCTCATCCGTCTTTTCTCCGGGAAAATGAAGTCGTGCAAATTCGACGAGTGATAATTGCGACTGCTGCTGCAATCGATCCGGTTTTCTCTTTTCAGACATGTTATCCATCATTTCGTCAGTGATCGATTCCATCTTTGTGCCGGAGCTAGCTGGGGTCGCGACTGCTTTGGAAAACATCAATGGACTGGTGGATACGGATTCGGCAAGCGCTTTGCTTAGCAGAGCATACGTCGATGATGGATCGTTGTGAGATAGATTCTCCAAAACGCTGTTGACTGTGGTCAGCCTTGGACTTTCATAACCCCAGAAGTTGAGACGAGCTTCGTTGTTTTGACCCGACTTGTCGTATGTACTGAATGATGGTGGCTCGTTTGTCTTCATCATTTCGCTGACTTTTTCTGTCCATGCCCAACGGCGCCACAGCTGTCCCAAATCTTCTGTAGTACCATGAGCGTAACCGAAAATGTCTCCATATCCCGTCGCTGATAATAAGCTTGAGTTTGATGGTACAAATATTAAGGAGGATGGGTATAAAATATTGTTGCCTTGTCGAGAACGTATACAGATCGTTCGGGGTGAATTACGTGTCGATTTTTGTAATCTTTCACGGGGTATCTCCAACAGTTTTGACCAGTCTCCCAGTATTTCCTCCTCCATCTGCTCTGGTAAATCGTGCTTTGAAGGCGACATTGTCACACGTTGACCGGAGGGGCATACAATCACTGCAGGAATTTAGTATTTATGATTTCCAAACACATTTAACTGAATCATGTATGTACCTTCTTTCTCCGTTTGCATATCCTGGAATGTCAGAGGCCGAAGTGCTATTCGGCGTACCTCTGGCTGGAAAACCATACTTCCATTTGTCAGATATACATTGTAAGTACAGGCCACCATCGAGTTCACAGATTTGGCAGGTAATCCATAGCGGTCTGTGTTGTACTGGAGGGAATTTGACTCGAATATAAAATATTCTCCCAAAGGTATCGCTCCTTTGCATATATTTGCTCTTTTTTACATGCAATTAGCTTTCGCTGTTATATCATATGCGAGGTTGGGTTACCTTCGAATTATGTTCCTGACCGACTTTATGAAAAGCTTGTACTCCTTTGAGACAGTGACGGATGCAGCGGGTGCATTGGTCTGTGCAAGCGGTCTACCAGGCGACGATGTCGGTGACAGCCCTCTAGACACTGCACTCTCCCAAGTAAACGATCCTATCTTGATCTCTGTGTTTCAAAATAGTTTAATATCATCGTTCAAAGGACTATACTCGTACATGAAAACACACACCTTCCAATTGCTTTAAATACTCGTTGTCATCGATCAAGCCGGTATGCCTTTCATCGAACCAGAAAACCCAAAGTTCTAACTGCACCAGCTGTTGATCGTCGTCGTGTGGTGGGTTTCCTGCCTTTTGTTGACCGTGCATAGAAGGTTTATGCCAGAAGCAAGGTATGTTTTGTTGAAGAAGATCCCGAAAGGCTTTAATCAAGGTGTTCTCGACGAGATCCGGCTCGCGTTTTGACCGAGCATCGTCAGAGGCCATGCGACCCGCAGCCTCGGATGCTGCTTCACATTTCAGGAAATCGGCTAACTTTGAACGCTTGCACGACTGACAGTATACCCGATAGCGTATTTGAGACACACCGCTCTGGAGGTGCACATGCCGGTGGATCAGTAACGGAACTAGTCGCTATCTGCAATGTCCTTTGTACTTACCACCAAAAATATGTTCGTTAAACTTGAGTCTGACAGCATCAAGACTTGTCACGGGCTCATTTAAGTAAAGTAAGGCACTCAGTGAAGAAGAAAGAAGAGCAGAAAAACCCAGCTTGCGTCACCCAACCTGGCAAGCATTTGTCGCACGGACTTCGTGACATGGTGCAGAATTAAAAGCTGATTGGATTATGTAAATGCATTGAAAGGCTCAAAAACTATCCGATTAGCAAGAATGTCTGGTTTGTATGCTACTGATTCACCCCGCTTATTCCTTGTTAGAGTGCTCGTAATAGCTAGACAGGCCAAGATGTTCTGTGACACGAAAGCTGCAAAAATGACCCCTTAAAATTCGAAACGCATAAAACATACGATTATATCTATAACAGCAACTTTTAATGATTTACAATGTCAAACTAAACTAGGATCAAAATCCCTTCGCCCTTGCAGTGCACCTTAACAACAGATTCACCTTATTCCCCAAAATAAGTTCTTCTTCGCTTCTGCTGTCTCCGCTTCAAAACCCGTCCGGAAGTCACAGATTTCCCCACAAGGAAACTGTTGCTGCATTCATCGAAAAAGCAAATTTCTCCTTGGTTTTTTTTTCGGCAACTACAATGATGAATAATGTCGTAAACAGTCTGCTTAACGGTTTCTCGAGTATGCTAGCTCTCGGTCCAGAAACATCTCAGCAAGGC
This sequence comes from Rhizomucor pusillus, assembly GCF_041956525.1. Classification (NCBI taxonomy): domain Eukaryota; kingdom Fungi; phylum Mucoromycota; class Mucoromycetes; order Mucorales; family Lichtheimiaceae; genus Rhizomucor; species Rhizomucor pusillus. The sequence continues at coordinate 1,000,311 of NW_027192144.1, read as the reverse complement.
TGTGCTTGCGCTGGAGGTGCTTCTGGACCGCAAGGAGGCTGCTGCAAGTTAATGGAGACTACTACTGCCAACGAGAAAGACAGCTGCTGCAAGTCGAACGATCAAGTGACCGAGATTGACGTCTTGAAAGTTTTATACTCAAGCTTGACGGGAACGTCCAAGGTTTTTGCACAGGAACTCAAGGAGAAGCTGCTTACTGAGAAGAAGCTAGCCATCAAAGATCTCCAAGTTGTTGATATCACTGAATACGACAATGACGATTTGTTAGCTGAAACAGCCATCTGTGTCTTTATCCTCTCTTCATACAACGTCGAAGGACCATTGGATTGGTACTTTTAACGATAACAGTAGTGATCGTGCCAGATTTTTTTCTCACGATTTGAACGTATAGGTTTACAAAATGGCTTCGTGATTTGCGATATGACTGGAGAGTTGATAGACTGTCGCTTCAGAAACTTCGATACGCGGTGTGCGGTCTCGGCGACTCGGCGTACGGTGATGAATTCAATGTAGCGGCTCAGCAAATCGACAAATGGCTCGGTCAGCTTGGAGCAACCCGTATTTATCCTTTGGGTGCCTGTGATAAAAACAATGATCAAAAGGCCCAGTTCGACGACTGGTCGCGACAGTTCATTACCGAACTTCAAGACAAGCAGTCTCTTGAGTTTGCACCGGCGCACGTTGAATATGACTCAGACGCTGAAGAAGATACTAACGACAGCGCTGCGCTTGGATCAGAAGACGAAATGCTTGATGTGGAAGATATCGGCAAAATGGCAACGAAGTTAAAGCAAGCCAAGCTGAACCGCGAGCAGGAAGAGCAAGAATTCGCAGTTTCGCAAGCAAAAGCCAAGAGAACAATTGGTACCGACGCAGCAGTCAAAAGGACACAAGAACCTCGAGAAATGGTGTCTCCGATGCTGCATAAAAACCTTACCAAGCAAGGTTACAAGATTGTCGGATCGCATTCTGGAGTTAAGATTTGTCGATGGACCAAATCAGCGTTGAGAGGAAGAGGATTCTGCTACAAGCATAGTTTCTATGGTATTCAAAGTCACTTGTGTATGGAGACGACGCCCTCTCTGGCTTGCGCCAACAAATGCGTCTTTTGCTGGCGGCATCACACAAACCCTGTTGGCACCACTTGGCGATGGAAGGTGGATGATCCAAAGTTTATTTTGGATGGTGCCATGGAGAATCACTACAAAATGATCAAGCAACTCAAAGGTAAGCGATTAATTTCTCATATATATAAGTGACCGTAATATTCACTTTATTCATTTTAGGCGTACCGGACGTCAAAGCAGACCGTTTCCAGGAAGCTTTTACTATTCGTCATTGTGCATTGTCGCTCGTAGGCGAGCCGATCTTTGTAAGTCAGTAATGGATCAAGGCAAAGAAAATATTGCTAACGTTATTTTTTTACGGCAGTACCCTCACATTAATGAATTCGTCAATCTTCTCCACGAACACAATATTTCCTCTTTCCTTGTCACCAATGCCCAATTCCCCGAGAAAATTGCAGAAATGGCACCTGTTACACAGCTTTACGTTAGCATCGATGCGGGAACAAAAGAAGGACTGAAAAAGATCGACCGGCCGCTGTTCCGAGACTTTTGGGAACGATTCTTGACGAGTTTGGAAGCATTGGCTGAAAAGGGACAACGCACAGTATACCGTCTTACGCTTGTCAAGGACCACAATACAGAAGAAATTGATAACTATGTAGAACTTGTTCGACGAGGCCGACCATCCTTCATCGAAGTCAAGGGCGTCACTTACTGCGGCTACAGCGGTGCAAGCAACCTGACAATGGCCAATGTTCCTTACCACCATGAAGTAGTCGAATTCTGCAAGCAACTGGTGGAAAAACTCGGACCAGATTACGAGATATCCTGCGAACATGCTCACTCGTGCTCCATTCTTATTGCCCAGACGAGCTTCAAGATCAACGGAGAATGGTACACGCACATTGATTATCCAAAGTTCTTTGAATTAGTAAGGAGCGGCAAGCCATTCACAAGTCTGGATTACATGGCCAAGACTCCTGATTGGGCTGTATTCGGTGCACCCGAAGGAGGATTTGATCCAGAAGAAACACGGTTCTACCGTAAAAATAGGAAAGCAGCTGTTGCAGCTGCGGCATCGTAAATAGGATTTTCCAACAGTTTTGGATTAATTTTCATTGTCATAGCTTCTCGTTTATTAAAAGGAAAAAAGCACGCATTAGTTGCAGGAGGCTATGTTTGTCGTTTGTTCCCACTAACGAAAAAGTGGACGGAGTTCCGAAGATCATTGTGAGATCAAATGTCATGTTTCTATTATCGTTGTGACGTGCTGAAATGCGTTATGCAGGAAGAAAAATGAAATTCTACTATACTTTGAGAACGAACGATGCAAATTCTAAATTACAGTGACACGGTGCGGAAGACCTTGCGGGGCAGCAGTGACAAGATGCCGTCTACTAGCAAGTAGCGCGTGGCAAACATGGCGACCAGCGCCGTTCCGTACAAGGCAACCCGGTACATTGGACCAAGTTTGATCAGGAATTTCACTATTTGATGAGACACATGAGTTAGCACATTTGCTTTTCACATGATAAATTCCGACGAAAAGCGCACCTGGAGGAGGTGTAAACAAGTAGTTGAGATTAAGACCCGATTTGAGGGCGCAAGTATGGAGTAACGGAGAATGGAAGAATCCATAAACAAAGAAAGACAACAACGCCATGTTTGGTGAAGGAGGCAGAACGAGGTATCGTCCACTGTACATCATGTAAATGGGCGCGGCCAGGATCAAGATGTGCTCTGTAGCAAGATAGTTAGCTGCTATCCTAGGCTGCAAAGTGTACAATCATCCTGTATATGCTTACCTGCAAAAAAATTGAAGGTCTCTAGGGGCAGATCGTGACCCCGGAGATCAGGGAACATCAAAGCAGCAAGACCACCCCATTGCGTATGAAGATAGATGTTGAACAATACTTTGGATAAGAACTGCTCTGGAGACGACATGACCATAATAAGCAGCAGGGCGCTCATGTGGCAAGGCTGGAGCATGAAAAGACCCGTGCCACGGATCAGCTTGTGCGTGAGCGTCAGTCCAAGAGATCCAACCAGAGAGCCCAGCAGCAGTTTTTCTGTCAACGAAGCTGGCACCGGTGGTACAAAGGACGTTAGAAGCTTGTAGTTGAGAGTTCCGGGTCCAATAGCTCGCAACATAAAGTACGAGGTTGCACACATGAAGGTTGTCGATAGGAAGAATATTTCAACACCGTGCTGTCGAGGGTGGACGTACCTAAACGAATAGAAGTCCAATGTCAAAACCGGTTGTACATTGTCAATTCACTGCAGTCTTACCAGGATCCCTTGGTCGACTGAGTCCAGTCAGTCTCAAGAGGCAGATCAACTGCCATTCTACGGACGAACTTTTCGAGGCGGGAGGCGACTGGATCCCAGAAATTGCGCAAAACGCTAATGACAGCCATACTAAGTCCTGCACGCTTCCAAACACACACAAGAAGAAAAGTGATCTGATTCAAAAGCAGCCAGCAGGGACGGAAAAAGAAACTTTCAGGAACTTGAACCTTATTGGACAGCCAGGCACAACTTTTGGGTAAGTGGCGAAAATCACATTCGTCGGCAGCAGCAGACCATCAACTTTAACCTTCCACATACAGATTACATTAGATAGACAGAAATGAGTACAATAGATTACAATAGCTAAAATCATTAAAATCGAATACAGTGGATGTATAATCAAAAGCTATCGTACTATACAAGGATCGGCAATCGGGTAATGATGGAATAAGCGGATAATCTTTTAAATGCTTGAATTCCGCGCGATTTAGTGCTTGTCTACAAGCTACAGTACTTGCATGAATGATCCGATTTAAAGGAGTGAGCCCTCCTGTCCTGTACGTAACAATGTGATGAGTTAAACAGAATCCATATTGAGGTAAAACCCGGCGAATGCTATATATCGTTCCCGGAATATCGTAAAGAGGATTGCTAGTGACTTGATTCATGCAATTTTTTTGCCTCTCTTGGATGTGATTCATTGTTTCAAAAGAAAAAGTATTTTTTAACGACGACGAATCCCCTCCTTGAGCTTTACTCTTTCTCTCTGGTTCTGTAATCAATTTTCACTACTCCAAGATGGCCGGAAAAGCTGGTGGAAAAACCGGAACGCGCACTAATCAAACCCGCTCATCCAAGGCAGGCCTACAGTTTCCTGTTGGCCGTATTCATCGATACCTCCGGCAAGCAGCCGTTGGCCGCCGTATCGCTTCCGGAGCGCCTGTCTACTTGGCAGCTGTCCTCGAATACCTCGCTGCAGAGGTCCTCGAACTGGCTGGAAATGCAGCCCGAGATAACAAGCGCGCTCGCATCATCCCACGTCACCTCCAACTGGCGATTCGCAACGACGAAGAACTCAACACGCTGCTCAAGGACGTCACTATTGCTCAAGGCGGGGTCTTGCCTAACATTCACAGCAGTCTTTTGCCCGAAAAGACTCGAAAGAAAATAGCAGAACAAAACATATAACTTCGCTTCGCTACCTCCTCGTCACACACACACACACATACCACCGTCTTTAAACCCTTGTTGTTGTTGTAGCAGCTGCTGCGTAGTAATTCAGATTCGCTCAATAATAGTAATATAAATAAAAACAAGGGCTGCACCTCTCTAGCGTTGTTGCTGATCTACTACTGCTACATTCTTCTTCTGTTCCGGCGATTGTATTTCGATAACCCGGTTCAGCCGCAGATTAAACTTGACAGCTTTTCGAGATGACGATGATGGACTATCTTGGCGAGAGAGTTCCTCCACCGCCGCTCCACTCTGTTGCATCCGACGCCTCCTTGCTGCTTCTTGTCCTTCCGCCATCAGTTTTCGTCTAGCTACCAATCGAGCATCGCGTGCTTCTCTTTCCTCTCGTGCCCGCCAGAACTTTATCTGCTCGGCTCGCTTGGCCTCTCTTCTCCGTCGTTCGCTCGGCGTCAAACGCATTGGTCTAATGTCATCTTCTTCTTCGTCATCGTCGTCTTGGTTGGTGTTTGTACCGGGCATAGACACATTGGCTTCACCGGCAGCTGTTTTGGTTGATACCTTTTTTAACGCTGCTGCTCCGTTCGTTTTACCATTTTTCATTGATCTGCCACCAACACCGCCGTTAACCTGTCTCGATTTTTTGGACGGCGCAGCAGTGGCAGGAGTTTTCCTTGGTTTGGAATCCTCCCCATCTGACGTAGAACGAAACAGTGATATCGTATGCGGAGGATTATCATTGTTATTTGTGATAGAGGGTGATTCTTTAGGTTGAGGACTACTGACTTTACTCGGTGATGAAACCGACTTTCGTACAGGAAGTCTAGATGCCGATCTTGTACGTGAGGGCGTTGCAAGAGGCGTGCTGATGTTTACTGTAGGCGAAGACGCCGCCGTTTGAATGTTATTAGGCTCTTTGTTGCATTGCGATGAAAGAGAAGGTGATTGATTATGCTCGGATTGATCATGGGATAGTAAAAGTAAATTGTGAGGTGATGATGAGTCTTGTTTTTCTTCAAAATTGATGCGCTCCTTGATATATAAGTCAGGCATTGACTGAGCCAACTTGTCGACTTGTGAGCGAACGTCCTGATCGACGAGATCGGCGGCGAGTCGCGGAGGCGCTGATGTGGTTTTAGTAGGAGGAACGGCTGCGAGGAACGAGAACGAATAATTAATTCCACGAGTTGCTATCGTTCTTCTTCTCACGTCAAAATTGTATACGGGTATACGAAGTGGGAATAGAACACTTGCGGCTTGCTGCTGAAGGTCAGATTCAGCAACGGTGTCTGTTGTCGACTTCAGACCGTGCTTGCCCTCGTCTTCCGCAGTCATTCAAGTCTTCCTTCTTGTTGCTCCAGTTGTTGTCTCAAAGAGGAGCCGACTCGGTGTTGCTATCCAAGATTCTAAGCTGAAGCTGATTGAGAAAACAAGATCGAGTTAGCAAGCAAGGAACATCTTACGTGACCCGTCTCCTTCTCCTCTGGGGAGTTCCACGGGTCCGTGCAGGCTTCCTATTTCAGATGACGTACCACCAGGCGACGTTTCCTCTCCAGGATCTTTGATTATCGGCAACGTGAATGGAAACAGTACGTGTGAAAACAGGTGGTTTTATTTTAGAACACGGCAACAACGAAAACACTACTAGTCCGAGAAGGAGAAGGAATTCCTGCACAAGTCAGTTATCGTGACAGCTACGCACTGCTCTCTTCTGAGCACGTCACTTGGTCAAACACACTACTGTCAGAGACACACGAAATGTTGCTTTGGATCCAAAGTAACTTTGTATTCACTAAAAAGAAATAAAAGGAAGAAACGCTAAAGCTATATACAGAATGCTGTAAAGGGTCGCGGTACAGCAGCGTTGCTGAATGTTGTAAGCGAGGAAACGAATTGGGATGTTTTTGAATAGGGAAAAAGGCGCTTAACCACCGAAACCGTAGAGAGTGCGGCCTTGGCGCTTGAGGGCGTAGACAACGTCGAGGGAGGTAACAGTCTTGCGCTTGGCGTGTTCAGTGTAGGTGACAGCATCGCGGATGACATTTTCCAAGAAGACCTTAAGGACGCTGCGGGTTTCTTCGTAGATCAAGCCAGAGATACGCTTGACACCACCACGGCGAGCAAGGCGACGGATGGCAGGCTTAGTAATACCTTGGATGTTGTCGCGAAGAATCTTGCGATGACGCTTGGCACCGCCCTTTCCGAGACCTTTACCACCTTTACCGCTATGGGGAACAAACCGTCAGCACAAACTAATCATGGACACATTCAAACATCGTAGATATTAACTCACCGGCCAGACATATTTTAGAACTGATAGATAATGCAGGAGAAAAGACGTTTCTCTCTGAAAAGTCGGGCCTTTATATAGCCTGCGGATCGGCCTTTCAAATGCGTGGAAGGTGTATCTGAAATTTTTTCAGGTACTTGATTTTTTTTCCTCCACGACAATCGCAACGCGAAAAATACGTAACTACCACAAGCGATAAAAACTCGTTGTTAACTCATGACAATAAACAGAATAAGTTGATAATGAAATTGCAGTAACTATTATGTATTTTCTCTTTATTCTCTTGGCATGCTTTGAGTCTTTGATAATGGAGGGTTCGTTGTTTTTAAACAGAAGAATGCAACAAAGCATGAAAGTTACGCGCGTAAAGGAAAAGAAATCGGATGTGGAAATTAAAAAAATGGGTTCGCGTTTGGCGACTTGAATTCTTTCGTCTCCGACGAGGCTGGTGTATATAAAGGCGTAGCGGATCTGTAGCCGATTCTTCTTCCATTTCCCAAACGTAAAGTTCAGTTATCTGCAATGGCCCGTACTAAGCAAACCGCTCGCAAGTCTACTGGTGGCAAGGCCCCCCGCAAGCAATTGGCTACCAAGGCCGCCCGCAAGTCTGCCCCCTCCACCGGTGGTGTCAAGAAGCCTCACCGTTACAGACCCGGTACCGTCGCTCTCCGTGAAATCCGTCGCTACCAAAAGTCCACCGAACTTTTGATCCGCAAGCTCCCCTTCCAGCGTCTTGTCCGTGAAATCGCCCAGGACTTCAAGACTGACTTGCGTTTCCAGTCCTCCGCCATCGGTGCCCTTCAGGAAGCTTCCGAAGCTTACCTTGTCTCCCTCTTCGAAGACACCAACTTGGCTGCCATCCACGCCAAGCGCGTCACCATCCAGCCCAAGGACATCCAGTTGGCTCGTCGTCTCCGTGGCGAACGCTCTTAAACAACCCAGCCCACCTTATCTTCTCTTTCTTTCTCGCCTTTGCATTACCATACACTTTCAGCATTAACTGCGCACAGCAAAACGTGACAAGTTGACAACATCATCTTTTCCTTCGCTTGGGTTTGTTCAATCGGTGCCGAAAATGATTGTACAGTTTCGTTTTATCCTCTACCATCTCCTCTTACTCTCACCTCCAACAACAGTTCGTTTTGACTGCGCTGCAACCTCTTCTTTCTTGTGTATGTAATCACCATCCCTTATTTCCTTTAAAAATAAATCTTTCATTAGTTATAATACATATATGACTCTGTTCAAATTGATGTTGAATGGACTGTGTATGAGTGTTGATGTAAACATCATTTTGGCATATATGTGCGGTGCATATGTGAATCTGTCAAGACATTGTCTTTAAGAAATAGTAACGTACTACAAATACCTTATCAATCTCAAGCAAATAAACACTTTGTTTGCAACGCCAACATAAAGTCATGATAATCTGATGCTGTGAAGGTTGCTTATTCTGAGGAACCATATCATTTGTTATTTACTTGTAATAGACATTTCAATTGATTTATTAATGTGACTAATGGCTGTAATTGATATGGACTTTGCGAAAAATACAAGTGCTGCACCGTTGCAAGGGGAAGACGGCTGTCGATGGTCGCGGCAACTGCGCCGTTGCTGTGGAAACGCCGCGGTTGTCAGGGAAACGCCAACGCGAAAAAAGAAATAAATTCCCTGTTCTTCTTCTTCCGCGCTGCGCATTTCTCACGAATATTTCTGATGCGCGTGGCGTCTGCAGAAAAAAAAAGGGAGATGAAAAATTACGGTACGTAGGCACTCCGATTTTTCAAACGCGCACCGCGCTGGAGTAAGCAAGGAAAGTAAAAGGAATGCGACGTGTAAGAAGAACCCAAAAGAAAAAAATTCAGGGCGACGACGATCACGTTGCACAAGACATGAAAACAATGGCCTTCTTTTTTTGGGCATCCGCGACGGGAATTATTGGCACCGCATTGGGATGCCAAACCCTAACCATGCCCTCAGCTGCCAGACAATGACTGAACCACACTGTACGTAACGGAAATAACTTATATGTAGAATACTTGTCGTTTGAAAAGAGAAATGAATGTTTTCGTGACAATTATCTTTATGTTTTCTGCTTGGATCACTAAACAGCTAAATGATCTACTAACGCTGCTACTGACTGCAATTGCAAGTGATAGAAGTGTAGCGTTAACAAAGTTAATAAGTGATATGCTAATATCCAAAGCTAAACCAATCTAATGTAAAATTTGCTGCCATTATTTATTTGATCCTGCTGCCAGACCGATCGGAAGTCATTCGGCGACTATCAAGTTCAATCATAACAGTAGCCAAATATACTTAGCAACCGAAAAGTATTGCCGTAAAGCTTCGATGTATTCGACAGATAAATGTGTTCTATCCTTCAAAGTCATTACACGCTCGCTTAGGACTTTTCTTCATTTTTTAGTTTGAAGTTCACTGTATAAGCTCGCATATACGATGATTTAGTTAAAGAATTTAGCTTGACGCCAAGAACATTAAACAAAAGCTCTGCAGCTAGCATGAAATAGCTGGCAACGATGTTGTCAAATATGCCTGGTTTATTGATCGCTATGGCTGGTCGAATATGGAAGATGGAATGGATGCAGTTCATCAATCACTAAGTACTCTTATAGGCCAAGCACATTTCAAAATAGATTGAAATGCCATATTATGAGATGAGAACATGTTTTCGTTTACAGATCGGTGTAAGTGCATACGAGAAACGATTGTTCAAACACAAGGTTTACAGAACATTTTCGGGTAGCTATTAGTGTGTGTTGGTTTTGAGCAGAGTAATTGCCACATCGTGATTTTGTGGGAACTGTCTATTATTCTACTTGGAGTCCTCAACAACCATGATTACCTTGACATGTTTGGAACAAATAAAACGATAGATGTAAGTAGCAACGTTGAATATGAAAAGATGTCATTTTCTGTTATAGATCGTACAATTTTCTTACTTTCACTTGACTATCTCTAAGTTTAAATTCTACATTCAGCTACATCCAACTCCTCGTCGCAGTAGCTGTTACCGGAGCTATTCATTAAAATATGCTTAGACATTGCAGTTGTAAATTTTCTACTACCACCATCGGCCGTACGTAATTTTCACAGCGTGGCAATAAATTGTTAAAAACCGTGATGGTTTTCTTCTTAATTTCTGTTACTAGGTCATCCTGACCAACTGACATGCAATAATTGTAGGTTATTCATCGTGGAGATAGGCAGTTCTTTTTTACAGCGTCAGTTGCTGAAATGAATATTGGGAAAATTTCAGTTCAAGAGACAAAACTTTGTATTTCTGGCAGTCAATTATGGTTATTTCAAGAAACATTCATCCCAACTGCTTACAAATGATCAAGTCGTAGTTAGGTTCTTAGACAGCACCAGATCTTTTCGCATTCTAAATGAATCCTCGCAAAAAGTTTCCAAAGTACTTACTGAATGTCATATGCAACATCGAGCAAGCTCAGCAGGAAAGCTATTATGACTTTATGCGAAATCTTTTACCATACATGGACATACTACATCATGATCTTATCATGGACAGTGTAGAACAGTTGCAGCAAGTACTTGGACGTATGTTTTTGTTATCAATGATCATATTGAGCAGTGAATCTAGAGAAAAACTCTACAACTGTAAACTTTTTGAATGAGCTTTAAGGACTGATGGCGGTGTCATCTTCTTCTATCACCCACAGCAACCTTCAAGACGGAGAAGCTTGATCGCAAATAGGAAAGTAGCAGTGCGCTGCACCGTCGAAAGGTTTGATAAAGACAGAAGTCGGTGGTCAACTGTGAAGTTCTGCACAAGTGATCACGTTCGGCCACCAAATCATGGTGTGTAAGCATGGGACTATCGATCACATGCTGCCTTCCCAACGAACTTTCTCTCTCTCTCTCTCTAGTCATGCGATTCTTGCCTGCTGAGAATGTAAGCTAGGCTGCCAGCAGCATCAGTGTATTGAGAACAAACGCAATGCAGACGTGCTACAATGAACATCCATCTTTATTTCTACTTTCTGAGTAACTGGACTCAATGCCGGGGTACAGTTGCCCGTTGCCTGGACACAAACCATTTTATAGATTGAGTTATTTGGCTACTGGTGGCGAGATTGTTGGAGCCACTACAAAGTATAACGAAAATCTTGTTTGAAGTCTACCAGCACAGATCGCTTTTCTTTATTTCCTGTCCTGTAACAATCTTGTACGTACACATCTAGTTTGGCATCACCGTGAGGGGGATGTTATCTAAACAACAATAGCAAAACTTTCACAAAAACAAGTAAAAGTTACTTTTGATAGAATTCATTGAATGAGGACTGAATTTATTATGGCGGTAGGTATATATACACAGCAGCAGGAGGCATTAGTAAGCCTGTTCGTGAAAACAAATAGAAAAGAAAAACGGGTGGTGGTGTTTTCTGTACACGACGATGAGGAAAGGTGTGTGTGCGTTTGTTTTAGAGTTCCTGGGAAGCACCAGCCTTCTTGGACTTGGTAGGCAACAAGCTGGCGTGGATGTTGGGCAAGACACCACCTTGAGCAATAGTAACGTGGCCGAGGAGCTTGTTCAATTCTTCATCGTTGCGGATGGCCAACTGCAAGTGACGGGGGATGATACGAGACTTCTTGTTGTCGCGGGCAGCGTTGCCAGCCAATTCGAGAATTTCAGCAGTCAAGTATTCGAGGACGGCAGCCAAGTAGACGGGGGCACCAGCACCGACACGTTGAGCATAGTTGCCACGGCGCAAGAGACGGTGGATACGACCGACGGGGAATTGCAAACCGGCCTTAGAAGAACGGGTTTGGGACTTGGAACCAGCAGCGGATTTGCCTCCAGATTTGCCTCCAGACATGTTGATGATAATATGAACTTGATATACGGGTAAGAAAAAAAGTGATGTGAGATCCAAAGACAGACAAGGAAGCTTGCCCTATTTATACTCCAACCCCCGTCCCTCCCCATGCATTCAATCCCCGATCCCACCAGGTGAAAAACTTTCAAAAAAACTTTTTGCATAAAAAAAATTTTTTTATGTGAGAAATCATATTGTTACGCGCTATTTCGAACGTAATTCGCGTTTATTGCGCGTTGTCATGTCAAATTGCCAGTGAAGTACGGATGTGCACGTAGAGGGTGGGCGCGTGATTTACAGATAGACCCACGCGAAATTCAAGGGCCGATGACCACGCGGGCTTGAGTATAAAAGGGGACCCCCCGACGGGTTGTGTCTGGTCATTTTTCCCTGAAACCAACAAAGTTATACATCAGAAATGGCTCCCAAGACTGACGCTAAGGCTACCGGCGGCAAGGCCCCTGCCAAGACCACTGAGAAGATCAAGTCCTCTGGCGACAAGAAGAAGAGAATCAACCGCAAGGAAACCTACTCCACCTACATCTACCGTGTCTTGAAGCAGGTCCACCCTGATACTGGTATCTCCAACAAGGCTATGTCCATCTTGAACTCTTTCGTCAACGACATCTTTGAGCGCATCGCCTCCGAGGCCTCCAAGTTGGCTGCTTACAACAAGCGTTCCACCATCTCTTCCCGCGAAATCCAAACCGCCGTCCGTCTTATCTTGCCCGGTGAATTGGCCAAGCACGCCGTCTCTGAAGGCACCAAGGCTGTCACCAAGTACACCAGCTCCAAATAAGCGCGCTTGATGTTACCTTTCTAAACCGATTACCTGCATGTCAATATCGCCACCTCGAGATCTCTTTTGTTTATCGCATAATGACACCCGTATTATCTTCCCTTCAACTATTCTTTTGTTTTCTTTGTACAGAATCTTTTTCCCATATCTTCGTTTCTTTTCACTCCTCTTTTGCTCAGAGGCAAATAAAAGTGTAAAAAGATTGCCATTGTAATCTTCCTTTTGAGTCTTCTCATTGTTGTCTATCTATTGTATTTGAAACCATCATTTCAAACGGATGTCTGTATCTTACTGTAACTCTTCAGATTTCACCACCAATTTTCATATAACTCCTGACTATTCGTTTCGAACTGATTCCCACTTCTGTCCCTCATTCACATACTCCAACATGTTCCGCAAAATGCGGTATGCAACAAAAGTAGCCACAACCTCTTTTTATTGTTTTGTTTCATAAGAATACAGCAGCTTAAGCAGTAAGCTCGACGACTAATGAAAGGATTCCCTGATTAGCCAAAGTACCAGCATTGCTTCTTCAACTTTGAAAGCTTACCACCACCGGCAGCCTTGATCTTCTCTTCGGCGACCTTGGAGACGTAGCGGGTGCGGACAATAACGGGCTGGGTGATCTTGCCCTTACCGAGGACCTTGGCGTAACCCTATACGGAGTGTCGAATTAGAATCCCCCATTCCACCAAAGATCCACGTTCGATAAATTTTGGTTGCTCGGTAATTTACCTTGGACAAGGTATCAATGACAGGGACCTTTTCGGTGTTCTTGTACTTTTCGCGGACGCCCTCGGCGGCCAAGGACCAAATGTTGTCAAGGTTGACAACGGGGGCCCAGTATTGGTTGCGCTTCAAGTGGAAGTGGCGCATACCGACCTTACCAAAGTAACCAGGGTGGTACTTGTCCATGTTGGTACGGTGGTGGTGCTGACCACCAGCAAGACCGCGACCACCAGGATGCTTTCTATGCTTGCCAATGCGACCATGACCGGCGGAGACGTGGCCTCTCTTCTTGCGGTTGTGGTGGAGACGGGTAGGCTATGAACGCAGAAAAATCCAGAGTCAATCATCCATCCATCTTATCTATCCGTCGAACTCGCTGCATCATCCATTGCTGATTGCATCGTACCATGGCGAATTATTCCCGTATGGGTGGATGGAGGGAGGGAAATCTGTTTGCCTTGTCCAAAATGCTTTTGGACAGCCAGCCTGAGCAGTCGGACTTGCAAATTTCCGCTTTTGGAATGACAGGCCCTCCCTTCGCATTTTGGGCATCATTGCACTGCTTTGAGTGATACGAGGCCTCTTTAGAGTTTGGACCTTATGCCAAAGTCCTCGCGTAAACTCTGCAAAACTTGCTCTTAAATAATTTGATACTTGTGCTTAAATATTACTTAAATAATAAATAGAGTTTTCTACACAGTGATGGATTCATTTGCCGTCTGTGAGCAGCGCCGCTTTGTGTATTAGAATATACCCTTACTGTTTGTTTCGTTTTCCCGACAAAGCGAAAAATCCCGAACCATCAAACGTCATCCACGTCTTTCCTTTGATTTCCCCACCATGTCCTCCATCAATAATCTGGGCCAGGAAGCTCTCAAAAAGCTGTCTTTCAAAGTAGCGTTAAGGTGAACTATGATAACCGAAAGAAACCAAAGGAATACATTACTCAAATGTGATTGAAAACAGCACGCAGGACATTACCAAACTTAAAGTAGACGCTATTGGCAAGTCCATCGGTTCGCATTTGTGGCTGCATATATGCAACTGACCAATTTTTGCATAAATGTACAATAGTCAATGCGGCCAACAATAGTCTTCTCGGAGGAGGAGGAGGTATCTATTCCCATCTTACAACTAAAAGGGACAACCGACTAATGCCTAAACCTATTCAGTGGACGGTGCAATTCACAGGCATGTCATTCTTCGCACGCTGTAGGGAGACGCGTTGAATCTCAATTTACAGTGACCACCTTTTAGGGCTGCCGGACCTCACTTGCTGGAAGAATGCAGGACTTTACAATACTGCGCCGATGGAGACGCAAAGATCACCAAAGGTAAAGCGTTGGGTTCTTTTCTGAGGACCTGTCGGGGCTCACAATTTTTCATTTGCATAGGCTACAATTTGCCCGCTAAGCGTATGTCGTCGCTATAAAATTAGCCTTTTCCCTCAAGCGTTCTAAATACCACTCTCTACTAGATGTTATCCACACCGTCGGCCCACAAAGTGAAAAGAAGGAAGTGCTTACCAGCTGCTACGAAAAGTCGCTCCAAATTCTAGTGGAGAATGGTCTACGAAGCATCGCGTTTCCTTGCATTGCTACTGGCGTGTACGGATACGATAAAGAACGCGCTGCAAACGTCGCATTAAGTACAGTAAGGAATTTTCTTGAGCGAAACGCACTTGCTAGCAAAGATCCGGTAAATACGAGCAAAAAGGCGTCCCCTATCTTTTCTGTGGACATTGTGCCTGTCTCTTACTTTATACGATAGATCGACAAGGTCATTTTCTGCCTCTTTAATGACAAGGACAAGAGGATCTATCAAGGTGAAAAAGGGGATTTGACAGTTTTGTGAAATAATGGCTAAGTATTATCCGCCAAACAGAGCTTTTGCCTAGGTACTTTCCCGGTGCAAAGACCGACTTGATATAGAAAAAAGATGTCGCTAGATTGCAGACAAAGGTCCAATAGATTCAAAGGATTCATGTGGGTAACATTTGCCCTCGTTGGTTCCCAAAGTGTGAATCATCATCACTCAGAACCCCGCAGGAGGAATTACCGAAAAAATCCAACACATCAAAAAGTTTGTTTTGCGATCTTGTTGTTCCTCAAAATCAAATGTTGCGCACTGTTGCCACTCGGCTCGTAAGTTATAGCTTCCTTTTCTTTGCGTATGCATTCTAGTGGCGTGGATGTCAAGAGACTCATTTGCTTTGGGATTGGATTAGTGTGCATCGCCTGTGAGGCACAGTGCTTTTTCCACACCTGCTGCTCGACGATTCCTCGCCAGCCGAAGCTCTGAGCCAAGCTCAGCGACGTCAGCCATTTCATTCAAAAAGCACTGGCGCCAGCGACGATTTGGACCCGTTCCAGCTGTGCCGGAGCCTTCCGTCGAAGAAGCTGTCAGCAATATCTTGTACAACACCCCGCCGCCGAGCAATGCCCCTGAGACTCGGCATATCCTCAACTGCCTCGTGCAAAACGAACCTGGTGTTCTGAGCCGTGTATCGGGTATCTTGGCCGCTCGTGGATTCAACATTGAGTCGTTGGTCGTCGCAAACACTGAAGTGCCTGACTTGTCACGTATGACGATTGTCTTTAACGGTCGTAACGTTGCCATTGAGCAGGCACGGAGGCAGCTAGAAGACTTGGTACGTGCTCTTAAGTTGTTGGACTAAGTAAAACGAAAGCTAACTGGATTTGTGGAATTTTCTTTTTTTCTTCCTTAGGTTCCTGTCTGGGCAGTGTTGGATTATACAAAGACAAAGCTGATTGAGCGAGAATTGCTACTTATCAAGGTCTCCATCCTTGGTCCTGAGCATTTACACGAGCAGTTGCCCACTGCCAAGCTTGACGATGAAGTAGAGTTCGAGGATGAGAACCTGACCAACTACCCAGAGGTAAATATGCGAGAGCTGCCGTGTTTGTATATCTAAAATCTGATATCTCCATCAAGAGCGCCGAGGAATTATCAGGATCTGAAGCTTTGCGTGAAACCTTCTCGCATCTTCGAGCTTTGACCGAACTTGCTCGTCTCTTTGATGCTAAAGTTGTTGATGTATCTTCAGATTCCATCGTCATAGAATTGTCCGCTAAGCCAAGCCGCATTTCCTCATTCATGAAGCTATGCAAGCCATTCGGTATCTTGGAAGCATCCAGAACTGGTAATTAAGTCAGAATATGGATATTATAAGCAGTGATGCTGACTTGTATTGCAGGTGTTATGGCCATGCCTAGATCTCCTGTGCATGATCATTATGAGGCTCAAACCGAGCACTCTTACGAGGAAAATGAAGCTGTCGATGCTACCATGCTTCCTCCTGGTTAAAATGTACTTTGTTGTTATTTTAACGCATGTATTGATATACGTCCAAATTTTGCAATCATACACACCTTTTTCTTATGTTCTCAACTATGAAAACGGATTTGTGCACATTTTGTTGTTTTGCATTGGACAAAAGTAATTGAATTTGCTGGTATCGATGAGTGCACATATCGATCATTATGCAAATAGCCGTGGGAGTAGGGAAGTGGGGAGCTTTATTCAAACATTGCGAAAATACAAGCTGCTTCTTACTTTGCCTTGGCCAAACCAACGCGGTTGTTAGCCAAATCATAAACACTGTAGAATTTGCGGAGGAAAACATCACCCACTATTAAAGTATAAAAGTTAGTAGAGCATTCCCATGTTACGCGCATCATCTTCTTACCGATCCAGAGGGGTCCCGCAGGCTCAGGGATGTCCATGCCCATGAATCCGGAAATGCACTGGTTTTGGACTTGAAGAACATAATCTTCACCCGTCAAGCAAAAGTCTTTACCGCTAAATACAAAGCAGAATTCTGGCAAGTCAGGGATCTTGCTGCAATCAAGGATATATTGGCCAGCCCAGTTCTTTTCAGCACCGAGCTCCTTGTTGATAAGATCGGCGACTGTGGTAGGTGCAACGAGGAGTGATGAGCCAGTATCTATGGCAGCACCGACGGGGTCCAGGTCGACGGATTCGCCGCCGAATTTAATATCCTCCAACTCAATTTCCCAGTATCCCTTGCGCTGAACAGGCGACCAGGCAATTTCGCCCTCAAAGTGATCTTCATCGACACCGCCAAAGACAAGCTCACCACCGTTTTCCTCATTGTCGGGGTCGTTGTTCAACCAGAAAGAAAAGATTGGCTCATCGATAAGATCGCGCTCGACCATGTGATAGAAAGGCGGCACGACACCCTTAACAGAAATACGGTCATAGCCTAGACCAAAGATACCATCGAAGCGAGCAAGAGCAAATGTAAAGCCAGGTTCCTTGACAGATTCGGCAAAGCCTTGGCCGGTAACCTTCACTCCACCAACTTGCAAAGTGTCCTATCGACACGAAAGAAAAAATAGAAATAATCAATATTATTGTTCCGATGCTTGTTTTGATAATGTTTTTTACCTCGCTGATGAAACCTTCCAGGGAGCCAGTACCGTATTGGATAGCAAACTCGGTACCGTTCTCCTTGTATGTGCTTGACTGGCTAGAGTCGTAGCGACGGTGAAGGAAGCATGCAATAGATGTGCAGTGAGTGGAAGGGACCCAAAGGTTCGAAGAACCGGTATCAAAGACGACGGAGAATGTTTGAGGAGGAGAACCTAGCTCGATTTCACCATAATACTACAAATTGTGTGAGAAAGCGCTTGTAAAAATATGGCAAGAGGAATGGATTTGCATACTTGGGCGTTCATGTAGTTCGAAATCGGGACACCGTGCTCCACGCTGCCGTCGGGGCCAACCTGGAATGGCTGCATAACGCTGCTCTGCTGACTGCGCTGCGCACCAAAGTACTTTTGAGTGAGGTATTCACCGGTGTGCGTGTAACGCTCTAGCTTCTGGCCGGGAGTCTCGGCCGTCTTCTTGATAGGAATTCTAATCCAAAGAGCATTATACAGTTAGTAAAATCGATATATTCTGAGGACTAAAGCAGCCGCTGTAGAAAGCGCAAACTCGATCGTATTCGTTTATCTGGAACAAAGCATGTTCTGGCACTGTCGTGCCAAACTTCAACACTAGCAGCCCGACCGATATGCGTGTGAACGAGCATACGCAGCGACTTGACCGCGGCGACGAGCGCAGTAATGGTGAAGGACATTACCTGTTGAGAGCGGCATCAGACACGGACAGGAGTGCAGCAACGGCTGTGGACAAGGCAAACAATTTCATTGCAAACTTTCGAGATTGTAAAAAGGTGAAAGACTTGCAACGAAAGGAAAGCTATCTGAAACTGTTGCTTGGCAGGAATTGCGCGGCGACTCCAAGATCAGCAGACCACACAGCGTGATGTCATGAGTCAAATTGGGGGGACTACTCACCTTTTTTATCATTGGAACCAACAATGGCACTGAGCCGTGAACTGAAGCACCAAACTTTTTTACTTGCATGCAATCTGTATATCCTTATATAAGTTGTCAGCTATTCAGTGCATTCTGACAACTTTCTACCGAAAAGATGTTATCAAACTTAAGTTTACAAAGTTATTTCAGATATTAAACGGTTCAAAGAAGGCATGAAATTACCATTGTCAGGACAAAGAAGCCTAAGAGTGCTATCTGCTGTTTTGTCTTCATTCATTGCCAAAAGATAGCATCTCGCATAGCAATGCACATGAAAAAAGATACTTATATATATATGTATATACACTCTGCAGTGCTGTTCCTTTTGCTTGACAAAGTTACGACTTTGAAAACTTTTTTGACGTGCATCCACACCGTGACATAATGAAAGTACAAAGACAAGATGTTAAAAACAAGAAGATTGTTGAATTTAGAACTTCATGTCGTGAGGGAACTGGCCCTTGCGCAAGCCAAAGGAGGAACCGAGATATTGGCGGAGGAAGGGAGTCTTGTTGACGACTTCCAAGAGAGCCTTGTCAACAGCCTTCTGGTCAGCAACCTTGCTTTCGGGAAGAGCATTGTCCTTCTTTTCAGCACCCTCAAGGAACTTTTCGTCCTTCTTGACGGACTTCTTGGCAAAGTAGGCATCGTTGATCTTCTCATCCACCTAAATGTTCAGCAACATCTTAGATACATCTTTTCTCTTTCTGCAGATAATTCTCTCATCGCACCTTAACAGAAGAAATATCAATCTTGGTGGAGGTGGCAATAACATAGGCCTGGTTGACGCGACGCAGAGGCACACCGTTGATCTTGTAAGGACCAGTGACGAGCAGAAGACCGCTTTCGAGCTGCTTCAAGACAACGACACGCTTGCCCTTGTAGCGGCCAGCCAACAAAATAGCGACGGTGCCAGGAGTGATAGAGGCGCGAAGACGAGGAGTCTTGACGACCTTCTTCTGAGCAACCTTGCGAGGAGTGACATCCTCAGCAGGGTAGAAGCGAGAAGCCTTCTTTGCAGGAATCACGCGCTGGCCACCGTTCTTTTGGCCGCCGATTTGAACTGTCTTGTCGGATGCGGGTGCGAGCGGCATGTTTACTACGATTGCAGAGTATTAACATTTGTCCCATTTCAAGACGAATCCACAATTCTTTTCTCAAAGTGTAAAATTGAACGGAGGGAGATGGTTCTCTAGTTTACGATGGTCGTTCAGAAGCTGACTTGCTCACACAACATGTTCGATTGAACGGTTGTCGATCGCTCCAAACTGCTGCCGATCTCGCATCGCTGGCAAGTAATTCAAGAATCGAATTGTCGGCATGGCGTCGAAGGTACGTATGGTTCGTATGGTTCGATCCATCTCCACCCGTTCCCGCATCATCCATCCATCCATCGTGCCCATAGTCTCTGCATCCATCCCAATCTTTACGTTGCTCACCTTTGCGCGGAAAAAGAGGACTATATACGATATGCACCTTGCCATCTTTACCAATGCAGCGTGCACGAGCCGACACTGGCGGAGAATGTTGCTGGCAGGAATTCCCATCCCACGGCTTAATTTCATCCCTGAATCTTTGACAGATATTCTTCATTTGCTGTAGATAACAGGAGTAGTACACAAAACTTTACTGTTTTCAAGTGTCGGCAAATGACCATATCTGTACCGAGAACGTCTCTACGACATCCTGATCATTGGCCATAACGGCCACAATTTTGTCACGATCGAACTGCAGCCATCGAATATCCCACGGTGGATCTTGGGCAGGAGAGTGGTACATTGCTGTGTCTATAGAAACCAAGAATTCTGATCCGTGAATCCGTCGTCGTTGTTGTCTTGATTGTGATACTTCTCCGTAGTAACCATGGAAAGCATCGCTCTTGCTTTTTTCTCGTCTTTCTGAGGATGGCATGTCCCAAATCTTGACACCACATCTATCACCGCTCACTAGTCGACCAGCATGTGCGTCAAGAGCCAGGGCACTCACTTTGCAGGTATGGCCATACAATGTACTCGAGAAGGCTAGTTCTAAACGCTCAGCTGTAGATCGCACATAGTATTGCTTAATTGTATTGTTCGCGTGGGCCGTTATAATATATGGTTCCGAATACGCCAACGCAGTGATGGGTTCTGTGTGATTAAAAGCTGTGTTGGAATGGTCGTTAAAAAACATGTCGTTTTCGTTGAAAGCTGTAGAATGCCGTGATGAAATGATTTTGTGGCGAGAAAGGATGAATTCCTTATAGATAATAGGGATGGTTATTATTGTTACTACCCGATATTGACACAAGGAAAATAACGGACAGCACGGTTTTTACCTGTATACCGACAGTGTGCATATTTACACCCACCGACATTCCAAAACATACGTTAGCTCTCCAGTAATCGTCGCTTTGGTTCTTAAGTTTGTGAATATCTGTTACGATCGGACTCCACTGAATTGGGCTAGTCAGCTCGTACACAAGGTGATTGGTTGCTGGATTGCTGTCAAGATCAATGCAGAAGAAAGAAAGGGTCATAGATGCAGTGCACAAGACGAGCATCGGATATGATATTCCAATGGATACAACACTGCGATTCGAGTTGGATCGTACATTTGGAATATGGATAACGGCTTCTTCTGCATGCAATTCATTCATCGATGAAACTGAGAGATTCCACAACGAGAATCCACCGTTGCCGTACCCCGCAACTAGGCGAAAGCCGTAAGCTGAGGAGGATGATGAGCCTGCATCACCAGGCGCTTCCAGCTTGATACACGTGATTGGATGGTTGTTACTGGTAGGTTGCAATGTTCCACATTTGATGGGCACACGATTATCTTTCATCCTCCATATCTCTATCGAAGGAGGAGATGCGTGTGCAATGCATAGTATATCTCGATGGAACTGAGCCAGCGTTGTGTCCAAAAGTCTAGTATCCAGATCAAGGTGCGAAATTCGACAATTGCCGGAACGCCAATTGTGGTTGACTTTATACAGTGATTTCCATGTAGATAAGCCGCTTTCGTTGTAGTCTTCGTCGTCAACCTCGTGTCTTTTTCGTTTTGACGCAATCGCACGGCGTTGTATTCTTGGCTGCTGCAGCCAGGGATTTCGGAATCGATGCAAAAATAATGGTTTCCATAGCTACAGATGAACGTTGAGCAATTGGGTATCAAGTAAAATAAGCTTCTATCTTACTAGCTCGTCATTTGCGAACCGAAACCAAGTAGAGTTTACTCGAGCGCAGCGAGCTAGATCACTTGGTGAGAGGAAGCTGAATATATGCAGCACTAGTTCGTCCGACAAGAGGCATGTCGTAAAATCGATCCTGTCCCTGGATACCGATCTCAACGAATCTGCTTCCAGTGTTGTAGCTGTGGGCTCTCTAGTACGATCTATACAGTATCTTCTTCGTTTCATTGGCGATACTGCCTTCGACATTTGCTATCATGCAGAAGTGTAGTAGGAGCGGGTGCAAGAGGGCCACCGAACTCCGATAATCGTTGAAACCGTTTTGGCTTCGGGACAACAGAACGCTTAAGGAATATAGTTGAGATTTCATGGCTACGATGACCGCCACAAGTTAATACCCGATTTTACGAAAATGGGTAGCATCTCTATCGTTCATTCCTTTGCTTTACTTCTTAAACATGATATAGCAGATACTTTAATAGCGTCTGGGATAGAGCATGAAATTACTCTTACGTAAACTGTTGTCATCATTCAGAGCGTAGGCCACTGATACCATCCAGAAACATCTGATTTTTTATTGTATGCATGTCACTATCTCACTGTATATAAACTTACTTTTATCCCTATGCCATGTGTTTGGTCATTTAGCCAGCTCTAGACATTTTTGACGATCCTTCGATTCCAGCAAATATATTACGATTTAGCAACAATTGTTAACAATATATTGGTTTCTAGCTACTCCACCTGCGATATTGTTGTTAATTGCTAGCTACTGGAGGAGCATGCTATCGATTATTAACTTTTCTGTTGAGGCGCAGTTAATTTCCAAACAACCATCTCTACGAATCCTGAGTGCGCATTCAGCAATGATGTCGCGTGAGGATAGTCTGGCTAGTTCCGTAGAGGTATCGATCGGTTTACCTTTGCATTTAGAATTGGATACGTGTTTGTCAAGAGTTTTCTTCAGATAAGCGACCTCCTTTTCAGTGAGCTTCCTGTAGTTAGGTGGATGTACAGGCTGATAGCATTAGATATAGACTGGAAGGCTGGATTCCAAACGAAAAGAGTCTCGTTGGAGACGCGCGCTCGGACGACTGAGTCCGTTGATGAACGCTTAGTTTTGCAACGGTAGCTGTACCTTTTCCTATTTTTCTTGGTCCACGATGGCATGCTTCCACCGTCACCGACTTAAACCGGTGAAGAGGAACATTTATGAGATATTCCCCATCAATGGTACAATTGAGTATGGATAGATCTTCCAGGCCGGGAAGAAGGTATAAATGGTGGCTCAAAATATCGTTCTCTGTGACTACGTTATCAATAGTGAGCTGTTTTAACGACGGATAACCTTGGAATGGTGCTGTTTCCGTTATCGTTGCATGGAGTTCTCCGTTGAATATTATCAACCTTTCCAGGAACGGTAGCTGGGAAAGTACGTCGATTGGCCCCGGAAGATCTTCTAGTAATTCGCAAGAATAGGTTGCGTCTGTCAAGTTCGGGTTGACCAGAATCGATTGAATTTTCTGATAAGCTGAGGGATCGTCGAGATCTATGCCATGGTAGAAACAGACTACATAAAACTTTATACGTTTTGATCGTATCTTGTCTACCAACTCCTTGACCAAAGCTGGCAAATCGAGGTCGAAGTCGTATTTAAGGTCTGTTCCTTCTAATTCAATTTCCATCAGGCTGTCGCTTGAGAAAAAGAGCCGGGCTAAATGCTCGAAATAGCCGGAGCTAACTCGAGTAACTCGTATAGTATGCAGTCTTCTACAATCTCTCAGAATGGCTTGGAACTTTTGCATCATAGATATCTCCCTTTCACGATTAGCGCCCTCGATCCAGTTTAAATCGTGGATTTCAAGCATCGTCAGGGAGGGATAGCGTCGCAGTATCATTTTTAGGATATGCATGGAGAGCTCCTCTCTTCGTATGTAGACGTCTAAACTTTGAGAAATAATGATTCGCAAGTGCTCCAAGCTTCGTAAAGGTTAGGTGTCGTCCGCCGATGATCGACAAATTGATAATGACCGTTCTTCTGGAGCGAATATTGGATCTGTAGATTCATCTATGTAGTAGGGTGGACTGAACGATCCAATGTTGAGTCATCGTAGTCTAGTGCAAAACAGATGGACAATGTTGAGATATTCAATCATACTGGCGCTTGTGGCTGCAACAGAGATATCAGCTTGTTCTATTTCATTGCATATTGCGTAAGAAAGCTCGAAACGCATTGAGGATTGTGAACATTGGTAATTGATAACTTCTTGCTAGGCAGCTGTTTAATCAGGAAGCAGAGACTGGCAATTGATGGCATATCTGCCGTAGGCCATATAACATCTGAAGAATCGGTCTCAGCAGCTGCATGAAACTCCAAGGCGCTGATGTAAGGACACTGCTGAAATAGGTTCGTGTTTGCTGCATCGAAATAAATGATGTTTCAAGCGCCATAGAGCGCACATCAAAGCCTGTTGCATGCCGAGCAGCAGCACTACTGGTACCGGGACTACAACTAGCTCGCTGCCGTATCGTGGATATAAAGTTGTCGATGGCAAACTCTTAAGACAGAGAAGGATGCCTATACAGAATGCGCTCGAAAATAGGTCTCCAGTTTTGGCAGACAAGTACGCAGTTGTGCAGAAGATGTTGTTCCAAGTATTGCGCTATATTGGACACGATCTCTGATGGCAAAGAGACGGCAGAACAGGTCATCTTTACAGTTGCAGAGATGAAAGAAGGATGAAAGAAAGAGATATTTTCATTTATTTCTCCTTTCTCGTTTATGCAGCAAAAAATCGACACTGAAACCGTTCAAATGTTCACATTGAGGTCATCTTTTCGGTTTGACTCTAGTTTCTTCGACAAAATACAGTCAGTATTGTGTAATCTATTGATTTTAAGTCTATTATATGTATTGCTATAGCTCAAATGTCGATGAAATATGCATAACATGGCTAGTTTTTACTACGTGTTCCTCCACTGATTTTTGAAAATTCTACGGTGTACTTGGCTGTGCGGAAACTAGCTTCGTTAATTTCCACCCGCATGTTCCCTGAAGGAAGTAGAAATAAGAGAGGGTAGAAACGTTAACGGAGTTGCATCCATGCACCATGCATGGCATAAGGAATACTTTACCCGCAATGCATTCATATGTCAAATGGTGATATTTGTAATGTTAGGAGATTTCTCGTTTTAGAGAGCAGCACGAACTACATACAGTAGAGCAGAATACGCACCGAATATCTTTACAAGAGAAGTTGAAGTATACCTACCAAATCTTAAAGTTCCCTGAATATGAGGGAAGTGGTAAATGGGATCTTACGATACGGCTTCAAAGGCTTCCAGATTCACTACGCATGCGCGACCAAGCAAAGTAGAGTTCTATTAACGAGTATTGGAGTGTCTTTCACGTCAACATCAATGACACTTACATCTTGTTGGTTTTCATTTGTAATCCATGACTAGTATAAGTAAAACTCGTCAAGCCTTTCTACTTCCCTCTGAGTCGGTTCCTAAGAAAATAAGGTGAAAATGCAGAGATGTTGAAATAAATAAGGGAGAAATTAACAGCGATCTACTGTAATCAGGAAGAGCACGTCATTGTATCCAAGACCGATGCCAATATTCTTCAAAGGCTGCACCAAGATTTACGTTAGGTACCTTTAGCAGACAAGTAATACAATTAGAATGATGAAACAAGTTATCCTAAAAGGTTTGAGAGGAAATGGGTCTTTTGGGTTGGATGTCCCATGCAAACTCCATCCTGTCTTATCTCGCGATTCCCTTTTACAGGCACCTCAAAGTTCACAGAGTCTGCTGTACAATTACCAAATTTGTCACTGATGCTCCGTCATCTGGATTCTGTGCTTTGTGTATCATCGCTCTAAGTTCTTCCGAAGCAATATTATGTATCATCCATCTGCCCAACATCACTATCCTATCTTTTGTGCTAGAAAAAACTATTATATAATGCAACTTGTGTTGCTATGCAAAATAAAGGATGTCTGTTGCCCACAATACCGCTAGGTCTTCATCGTGCATAATGGTTTGTAGTGACAGGTTGTAGACATTGGCACAGGAACAACTGACGCTGGTAAGGAAGAACCATACAGTTTCTGTTGGCTAGAGCGGAATTCGATTCTGAATGTCTGGATGAGTTCGTACAGACAACAAAGCACGACATTCATAACACCGAGTAAATAGAGCGCAAACATGCATTGAAAGAGAGGTGTATATTAGCGTGGAAAAGATGCATGCTTTTATGTAAAAAGCACACTTGGCTTCATCTGGTTCCATTGCATAATATCGAGAGCTTATTACTTTGCAAGAAATATACAGAGTTCAATGCTTTTGCCTTCAATTACAACAGATGCCTTACAGAAATAAGGAGAAAAAATCTTGATCGAGGAATAACGAGCATGATTTCCCAAGTTACATGGATACTTTAATATGATCGATTCCTTTTGCTACTCGCCTCCATTAATTGATGTTGAACACACTCTAAAATCCAGAATTTATGAAGACGTTCCATTCTTGAGCCTTTACTTTGCAGTTGGTATGGATAGCTAGAACAATCCTCAGTATCTTGTTTATCCTCATGTATCAGAAGTGAGTTAATTGCATCTGGCATCTCATTTTCGATATTACTTGTGCCATTGCAACAATTCACGTGCCTGTATTCTCAATATGCCATCATCGTCACTGCGCAGCAGCGTGTCCCTGCGACGGTGGAACCAACGAGGTCGTAGTCGTAGTTAGATATGCGATTACTTACGGAGCAATTGAAAGCGTTGGCAAAGCTCAAGTTCAAGAGGATAGTTCGGCAGCGGTGACAAATTTAATGAAGAATTTCGTTGCGACGTTTATTTTCGTGAGCTAGTTGACACAATCGATCAACAGGAATTCCGGGAGAGGCCAATGTACTCTGCAGAGGAAACTGTAGAAAAAAGAATAAAGCGGAGCACAAGTCATGAAACTTATCTATAAAAGCAAGCCGGTTTTCGGCAAGATGTGGGATTTTCCTTGCAAAAGGCTCCCCCCACCACCACTCCTTTAATAGAAAAGAAGAAAGCATGAAGGCAATCTTTCTGCTCGTGACCCTCTGCGTCGTGGCAATCTTTGCCCAGAGTAACCCATTCTATGTCACCTCGCCTACACGCGGCACTACCTTCAAAGCCGGCCAAACGTAAGTAGTAGTACGTTGTCAGATGGGTAAAAGATAAATGTTTGACTTTTTTCTGTAGCGCGACTCTGAGTAAATAGCGGACATGTTGAATTTCAACACATCTCATTTAACTCATCCAATCACCTTGTACATAGAATGGTTGAACGGTGAAGACCAAAAAGTCACCGTTACTGTTATTGAAGGTAGCGACTCTGCCTCAATGCAGCCCACCGAGTACTCTTTCACTGTTGATGGTTCCAAGGGTTCTGCCACATGGAAGGTAAAAACCAGTTAAATGAAAGCAGGAACTCAGAATCCCCATTTGGTGTAACGCTTGCGTCTCCATTTTCCATTACACAAAATTATAGGTTCCTTCCTCCCTCGACCCCAAAGGCAACTATGCATTCCGATTCGACTACGAAGACAAGGATGGAAAGACGTAAGATCGCAAAAAGAAAGCAGAAAACCAGCAGAAATCATGCTAACCCCGTTTTTGCAGTGCCCATGCTTACTCTGATCCTTTCGCTGTCTCCGGCGGCTCTTCTGAAGAGTCCTCTTCCTCTTCCTCTTCCTCTTCCTCTTCCTCTGCCTCTTCGTCTTCTACCAGACCCACCACTGCGGCTTCCAGCTCCTCGTCTGTCGTGACCACTGCCAGATCCTCCTCTGCTCCCGCTTCTTCTTCCTCTTCCGTCGCCAAAAGCAGCAGCAGCAGCCCCGCTCCCTCCAGCTCTGCTGCTGCTTCCTCCAGCAACGGCCTTCCTTCAAGCCAAGCTGCCACTGCTACCGCTGAGTCTGACAAGCTTGAAGGTGTCGCTGCAGGCCTCAAGATGGCCTCGATGGCTCTCGCAGTTCCTGCCATCATTGCTGCTGTCTTTGCCGCTTAATCGTCAAATATAATAATAATACAATAAACTGCATTCTGCATGCATTAAATGGTAGTCTTTTCGATGTGCTGCGTTGATATATCTACAGTAATAGTATTATTGTCGAACAAGTATGTGGAATGTAGGGGGCAAGATATTTAGATGAGATCATCGTTTTTGAAGAGCATCATATATTGGTAGCCTGTGTGCGCGGTTGTGAACTCGTAATTGCTTAATCCAACAGTCTCGTAATCGTACTCGTACTGACAAGAGATCTGTGCTGTATTTGGTACGAGAGCTTCTACAAATTCGCGGAGAAGATCGGTAGCCATGTTGGGTGCAGAGCAAGGTCGATACGTGACCTATATTGCTACATGGTCAATATATGACGCACAGCTGCATGTGTTGCAAGGTTTATACGCACCTCCAACAATAATCCTTTGTAACTTGATCCAAGAAGAATATTGGCAACACGTAGACTAAAGTCGCCAATCTCATAGCTCGTTCCCTCGAGATTCACACTTTGTCTCAATTGCCACAGGTTTTTTAATCGATTTACAATAAGCTCGAGCTCCTTCTCGGCTTCTACGACGACGCTGCCTTCCACCATGCAATATGATTGCCCGGGCTGTTGAGCAAGTGATACTTGGTACATGGATTTGATTTCTTTAGAGGAAGGTTGCGTCTGAATAGGTATCTGGAGCTGCGACTGCCGCTTGATGGCATGGCTGGTGTCTCGGTATACTTTAAAGCCGCACGACCAAGGGCCCGTGTTCTTGCCATGTAACGACTTTGTCACTTGTTCCGCAATGAGCGTGAAATCACGCATACCAGTTGCATTCTTCCATCGCACAAGGCTAATCTCCAATCAGAACAGGAAACGTAAACGTGGTCTACAATAGTTGCTCTACGTACCATGTCACCATTCCTGCAACGTGGAAGAGAGTACTCAGCGCGGCGGAACAAATCCCCCTCAGGGACCAACGGAGTCAGTTCGTCAGGTAAGTGGCTTTGAAATTTAGACAATTTGCATGAATCGCACCGAACGCAGGGCAATAAAGTATCAAAGAATGGGCGCCGTCAGCTCTACATTGCGCAAGCGGTCCGCAAGTATCTTTGAAGAAAGCTCTGAGGCAAAACGGGCTCGACTCGATACGTCTTCGCCTTCTTTGCAAGATGTCGCCAGAACCGAGATGGACGCTGGCATCACAGCGTTTGCCAATCCGCATTTGGCCGGTTTCCGTGGTATCATCAAGAACAGGTACAGCATTCGTCGTCTGTGTGGTAAAGACACATTGCCTAATTTGTGGGACAGATACGACGACTTTTTAGTGAATGAGGTAGATTTGGATGGAAAAGTTATACGCTTGACATCCTTGAACGCCGATAGCATTACAAAAAAGGTTAGGAATTGTTGTTAATTCCTGCTGTGAACCTGTATGTAATATTTGCTTTATGCAGGACAAGACTCTGTCGCTGAATGCAGAGGAATTTGATGCTCGGATCACGGAGCTTTTCGGTGCTGACAATGCTAGCAAAGTTCGCGCTTTACTCGAGTCAGGATCTCAAAACAAGGAACTGCAAGTCGAAATTGATGTATGGGATATACCAACTACATTCATGTCGAAATATTAAATTGCTCGATAGACTACAAGGGAGCAGCGTGCGAAATTCTACAATCTGCTTGATGAGCATGTAGAAGAAAAGCCAGTGGTGCTTATCAAAGACGGAAAAATGACCTTACGATGGGCAAGGGACGATGAAGAGTTAGCGCGGGAATCTCCACCAAATTGGCAAAAACTGGGAGGAGAATATTTACAGTTCCATGCTCTGAATTACGGCATTGATACCATGCAGATTACGCGCCTTATTTCGAAATATACAAAGTAAGTATAGAAAAGCGACGTTGGATGCCTTGACAAGTGCCTGACATTATGGTGTAGATACAAAGCTTCTGATATATGCTTTGCGGGAAACAAGGATGCCCGTGCTGTTACAGTGCAAGCCCTAACCATCCATAAAGGACGCTACAAAAGATTGCTGGCTGCCCAGGAACAACTGAAACAGCACAACATATACCTTGGTGATTTTGAGTAAGAGCCTCGTTGTTATTTCCCAATTATTGCACAGCAAGCTGATCCAGTTTGACATTGTAGATACGTCTCTAGCGGCTTGAAGTTAGGTGATCTTGGAGGAAACCGATTTTCTATCGTGCTCCGGTAAAATACATATCGAAATCCGTACAGTAATTCGCTTGATTTACTAACGCTCGTATTCATCAGCGATGTACAGGGCACCAGCGAAGAGGAGATTAGTAAATCGGTCCAAAGTCTAAAGGACAATGGATTCATCAATTATTTTGGAATGCAACGTTTCGGAACGGGCACTATCATGTCGCATGAAGTCGGTCGTGCGATCCTCAAAAGGGATTATCAAGAAGCAGTAAATCTTATTCTCAAACCACGCCCAGGAGGTAACTTGGTGTTACCTTGCATAAGACTGTAGCCATTAAAGTTTTGGGAACGACGATTTAGATCGAGTCGATTACGCTGCAGCGCGCCAATATTATGAAAACACAAAGGACGCTGCAGGCGCATACTCAAAGTTCCCTCCAAATGCGGCGGCAGAGAGAAGCGCAATGAAGACGTACGAGCGATCACCTGACAACCACGCAAGAGTCATTGCCAACGTAAGTTTGTTGTTTGTTTACAAAAGCATAGCGGTTGTATTCATACCATGTGGATAGTTGCCCATGTCTTTGAAGACCATGTATCTGCATGCATATCAATCATACATATGGAACAGGGTTGTTTCAGAAAGAATCAAACGCTTCGGGTGCAAGAAACCGTTGGTGGGTGATCTAGTACTCCTTAAAGATGTCCCTGATCCCGCTGCAGAACCGGTCGAACTTAACAATGCAGGTCGGAGGAATCCTTTCCAGGCAAGTTTTATATTTAGCAAAAAAGATCCGGTGTCTAATGCAGCTGGTCTATATCTACAGCGCAAAAAGGTCAAGATCTTGACGCAAAAGGATATTGATAGCGGCGAACATACCATCAACGATGTCGTCTATCCCCTGCCAGGATACAGCATAGACTATCCCCAAAACGAGATTGGTGAGCTATACCAACAATTGTTAGGTAAACCTGAAGCACACAAGCCAAGGAAATACGGAAGCTGTTCTTTTAACACTCTGCACGTAGATCAAGATAACATTAAGATTACCAAAAAGGGCCAAGATATGAAGTTAGTCCTCCAAGGTGTATTTATTAAAAAAAATCTAGAATTCTAACTGGCTTTGGACACAGGAAACTGCGGGGAGATTATAGGTTGATGCTGGCAGTCCCAAAGGACGTTTCATGGTCTTTTATCAGATACGATGATCCAAATGTAAGGTTATTCAACACGGACTTGGACTATATAAACGGCGAACCAGAGCCTTCAGACACTCCAGGTAACGAGCAAGATAAAATTTCAAATCTAGATGATCGACTGAATATCCTCTCCGTTTTGCTGTAGGTGGCAAACATCTAGCACTGCGAGTGCAATTCACGTTGGGGTCCAGTCAATATGCTACAATGGCATTGAGGGAGATAATGCGTCAGGGTACTTCATCTGCAGAGCAAGCCAAGTTAGTGCATGCCTAGTGGGAGATCAATAAAAAAAAGCGAAAATCATGTAATGTACGTACATGGAGAGTAACAGAAAAAGAAGATCCTGCCTGGCTGCTGCGGGCCCGTGCGGAGCAGATTACTCGTTTGTTTGCTCCTCCCGTAACTTTATCGGCTTAGGTACTTGGTGGATGCATGCAAAAAACCAAGGGACCAAATGAGGGCCGAGTGCGAGTCCCAGTGAGCAGCAGGGACCATATGGACAGAACACGTGAAAAACGGGAGGAGGAAGCACGGCCCTTTATACATTGCAGGCGCACACACACATATACACGCACGCTTTTCCTTTCATTTTTTTCTTCCTAGTATTGACTACTATTACTGCTACTCCCTTTACGACCTCCCCATTTTGCAATATGAAAGACGTATGGCCGAGGGCATGGCAAGGTCACACTGGTGGCGTTTCGTGAAAAGGTAAGGGGCTCCTGAATTCCGGAAACAAAATGTATATCCACGGCGATCTGTTCAGTAGAGAAATACCTCGCGTTTCTGTGATCAGCACAGCGAAAAAGGGAAGTCGTTTTAGCTGGTATACATAGCTTATCGACAACTAGGTTCGTGATTGCTAAATGTAGAAAGATCTGTGCTCTGTGTGGATTGCGGTATTTTCCTCGGCTCTTGGCTCATGTAGTGTAGAACGCCTAAAATAGGGGGGAATAGTCCAAGTGGAGAGCGATGTGCCAATATAAATGAATTGAAGGACATAGGAGACCACTAGCCCCAGTACAAGGGGGCGAATAACATTGCGAGTGAGACAGTGTGTGTATCGGGTGCGTGTGCCTTGGGTTGCAAAATGAAAAGACTTGTACACAAAGTTTGCACCATGCAGGCAAGCCGATCAAGCTGCAACGACGGCATTTTGTTGCTAGCTAACAGAACATGCTGGTACAAGAACAGCAGCAGCAGCAGCAACGTAAGCGGTAGTTCAAGCAGTTCCTTTGCCTTTGTCGTCCGTAAAGCATACACATTAGCAAATCGGAAGGGGCCGGGATGTGCAGGGTATACAGATATAATATTATTATGCGTGAATATTCAGGAACTTTTAGCACTGATAGCCAAGGAAATGTAAAGGCGAGGTGTGATTAAACACTACTGCCGTAAGTTTGGAATAGCAGTAGAGATTTATGAAAAGTCTAATCCCCTTTGTTTGGACGTTGCATATAGACTAAAGTCGGGACCACATTCATTTTAAGCCTATTGTGTTGATATCTTTTTATTATGTAAAAGAAGAGAAAAGAACAAAACCGGTGCACAAGAATTGAAGGTGAAAGATCGCATTTGTAAAAATACAAGATGTTTTTGTTGTCACTACCACCTTGGCAGCATTGTAGCAAATGAATCATCAGTTTTTCTTCCCCAAAATCTGTTCGGTCGTAAGTTTTGGTATAGCAAGTAGAAGTAGGGGAGTGTCAGCAGGTTTTACACGAGTGTACATGTTCTTGATGTGGCAGGAGGAGTGGCTGATGAAAAATCACGGGACAGCGTAGCATATATCTCACAGACATACGGTGGAGTCAAAAAAGAAAAAAGGCTAGTAAATGCTCATCAAACATGGACAAATAGAAATAAAGAGACAGAAAAGAAGAAGGAGGGAAAGGGCGTGGCAAGTCCCGAAAACAGGGTGTATGTGTGTGAGAGGCGCGCGCACATAAGCACGTTATCCCGAGAGAAGATCACTCTTGGGGCTTTTTCTTGCCGACCAAGTTGCATTAGATCAGGCAACATTGCGTGGAAACATAATAACGTTGTTTTGTTTCTTTGAGTTTGGACCAGAACTTTATATGACGAGTGATCTTGTTACCGTCCCACAGTTGTTGACAGATCTTTACACTTTTCATTGGATTGATGGAGCTCCTTACAAGATATCGATTTTGATGCTATTTGCTCTTTGAACTACTCCTTTCTTCTTAATTCTATGTACGTCGTGGCAGCTAAATATGTATCTACGAATATCACATCTCGAGCACTGTGAAAGCTTACTGGTCCCTGCGACAAAAGAGTGTGTTCACCAAGTTTACCAATAAACTTGCCTCTTGCAAAAAAGGAGAAGGATGGACGGATTCGCAGTAGTGTGGACATTGCGTGCTCTTCGCTTTCTCACTCGTATATTCTCTCCCTCCGAGCTCCCTCAATAAGATGAGACAGATCCTGGAGTAAAAAAGTAGGGCTGTAATCCGATAGCAGCGTGGGGCACAACTCTTTTTTTCCCCTGTTCGGCGGTCAGTGTATACCTTTTGCCAATCAATTTTTGTTTGCATTGAATGGGCTCCTCCTCCTTTCTCAAACGGAAACGAGCCTATTGCGATGCTAAGAAAAAAATTGGCTATGCCGATTCCCTTGCTAAAAGCCGCACCCCTTCCCCCACTCCTCTTCCGAAGATAAACCCCCAGGAAACCCTGAGAGAGTGAGTGAGTGGGTGAGTGAGTGAGTGAGTGAGTGAGTGAGTGAGAGGACCTACATTTGGGGGGAGGGAGGGGAACCGATGGATGAAGGGACTCTACACCCCCAAGAAAGTCACAGAGTGCAAGAACAAAGAGAGAAAAAAAAATTAACTTTTTGTTGCTACTGCTGCCGCTGCCGCGCTGTTGTTGTTGTTTTTGTTGTTGATGATTTGTTTGAAAGCGCACAGAGTCAGAGAACAACAACAAGGAAAAATTAAATGGGTTTAGATGTAGCATTTTTACTCTGTTGTGTAAATAATAATTACGCTGCTGTTGTGTGTTAGCCAAAAACAGGTACAGCCAGCCCAGTCCCTTGATGCTCCGGAAATCTCGCTTATATAAAGAGGGCATCAACTTGTACAGATATAAGGCTGAAACATCTCCATCTTTCATCGCTCTTCATTCCCAATGAACAGTAAGTTCTGACGAGAGAGAGACATTGTTGCTGTGAATGTTTTCCTAACGGTCGTCGTGGAAAAAAGTCGCCGACATCCTTAACCCATCGTCCTGCAACAGAGTGGCATCCACTGCATTTACTGCACTCAACTACGACAACAACGTTAGTCCCTTTACCTTTCCTCAACGCTCCCAATCCACCCATCTGCCCACATCCTCCTCTCCACCAATGTCACCAAGTGCAAGGCCTACACCTAGCCGATCATCTAGCTTTGGAAAAGCGCGTAGTAGGTTCTCTGACATCGAGGACGCTATTATCTGCGAAGGTGTTGCTCGCGGATTGACTTGGGGCCAAATCTCAAGCCAGCTTCCTCACCGCAAACGCGCGACTTGCTTCAACAGATACCGTACCTTGCAAGGCATCCGCAAATCTCGCAAGAAAATAGGCAAGCATTCGATGACGATGAACGGTAGCTCTCTTATCACTCCTCCATCCTCGCGACGCGCCTCTGTTGTTTCCTGCTGCTCATCGTCTACTACTCAGTACGACTCATACTCTTCGTTCCCGTCGCCGCCATTGAATATCATCCCTTCGTCGCCGTGGTCTCCAGCTGCTTCTCCACCAGCTTCAAGTTTCTGCAATCATCTTTCTCACAATGATTACTTTTCTTCCCATCCGGCACGAGACATTTATCAGCAGTACAACAATGCTGTTGACAACAGTTATACTTTTCCGGATCCTCATCATCAACAACATTATCCTTACTAAGGATGACAACTTTATCCTTTTTTTCGCCAACATTTTTTTAACATCATCAATAACTCGTCCCGCTCCTTTTTGCACCTACTTGGATAGGCATTTTGGGATTATCTTCTGATTGATTCAGACAATCTCAAATGCCTTTATCTTCTTCTTACTTGCCAGCATATATTTTACCAATCTCAACCCTTCCCCCAACTCCTCCCTCTATCTCTTTTCATCTCAAAGCAAAAATTCCCCGTCCCATTTGTTTGCTATTTTTCTTGTAGATAATTTGTCTATTTGGTTAATTCTTTTTCACCTGCTTTTGTCTTATGCTGGGAGAGTTCTTTTTCCTATGAAATCTAATTGTACATGTTACCTAATATCAAATCTTTTTCAATCCGTTATGCATCCATCATTACAGTTTTTCTCTCGTTGTTGTTTTATTTGTTTGTTACGCTGTATGTACAAAGTTATCTACATATTATAAAAATATTATCGGCTCAGAGGTAGGGGTAACGGTGATGAAAGCGACAGACGGTGAGATCAACAACGAGTTCTAGAGATGATGAGAGAGCTATCAGATCCTAGTCTATCTACATCCTCCCCCATCTTCTCCTTTGCTGGGCAGAAAGCAAATAGGATGGGCAAAGAAGTGAAAAAAAGAGGCCGATATCAGCCGCGCGTCTAGACAGCACAGCTGTTTTTGAGGATAATACATGCTGCTCTGATAAGCAGCAGCACAAGTTGCCAAATATCGTTAACGTATAGCCTTGTGATCAACGCTTTTTTCCCTCTTGGCTGCCAGTCGCATCAAAATCGAGGAGGTGAGAGAGGGGTTAAAGGCACTAATAACAATGATAGAAAAAAAGAATATACACATGTAAGAATATATATGGCTGGACGGGTATAACCCGAGAATTTTGCTTTATTCATGGACCGCGATACTTTGCAAACGTCTCCTTGACACCGAAACCTTGTTTGAGTGCTTCCATGCACTGGTCATCGATTGCTACGTATTTGGTGCAACTTGTGACGATGTCGTCTACTAGGTGGCTCGGCACGCACACGACGCCGTCGAGGTCTGCAACTACAATGTCACCTGGATGCACCACCACAGGACTCGTCGACATGGTGATAGGCACCTGAATCTCCGAGGGTCTGACAAAGGCGTTTTGTGGTAAGATTGAATGTGATCTAGCGAACACCTATTTGTTTGTGCGTGTTGCGTTATATACATATATCCATATCCATATATATATATATATATAAATACGTAAAGAGAGAGAGAGAGAGGGAAAAACACTTTGACTCGAGTAAAATGTTTCATAAAATGCACGAAAGCTTACCGGAAACTCCATTGACCGATGCTCGCTTAGGTCGCGGACACGTCCATCAATCACCACTCCTTGAACTTTCTTTGCTTGTGCACGCGCCGACATGAGTCCTCCCCACACGGCTCCCTTGACGCCTTTAGGTTTGCATTAGAAGGTAAAGCTTTTTTTCCTCCTCTCCGTATCGACATATTTTTCCTTTACCTGGAGGTGCAGAGATCACAACAACGCTTGCTTCTGTGGCGGCATCTGCCTATGTACAAACAGGAAATATATATATATATATATATAAGACAAAAGCTCCTGTTGTCTACGCTGTTAGCCTCCCTTCTTACAAAATGCTCTGAAGGTGTCGGAGCCTCAGAGTTTGTGCGCTCCACCATCTGATTATCCATGAATGAATGAATGAACCGTTTTCGCATAAAGAAATGTATCTCCACGCACCTTGACAGTAAATGCAGGTCCAACTATACGCGTATCGCCTTGACAGTATTGAGGAGACCACATTTCGATATCTGGGATATATCCGCCCCAGGGACGGTGGCCGAGTTTCAGCATTGCGTCCGCAATCTACCAAAACCCATACCATCAGGGCTTCAGTGGGACGGTCTTCCCAAATGCTCGAGACAAAACCTTTGCTTACTTACTTCGCAGGACGAGAACTTTTTAAGCGCATTGAGCGAGGTGGCAGCGACTGTCACTTTGCTCATTCTAAAGCCAAAGGTTGCCGAAAACGGGCGGGCACGGAACGCGCCGCGATCAAACGCCCAAAGCAGCACGTGAAAAACCTTAATCTATTCGTTGCCATGGCAGCCATTACAATGGACGATCGATCTCGTATTTGTTAGTCGCCAGTCTAGTAGCAAATGACTATTATCGAGAAACGATGCCATCATCAATGGGACGGGCTTTTCTCTTTCTGTTCATCCTTTTCCTTTTTGGCACCCGGGGAATAATTGAATGGCATCCAAATCGCCCGAAAGCCAGCAGCAACCTAGCCGCGACGCCGCCGCCGCCCAGCAACGGCAAACCCAGTTTTACCGCTCGAGTCTGATGCCGCAGGAAGATTACTTACAATGCATGGTATCGGATATACGATCGTCAGGCGCGAGACCTGTGCAGAAAAACAGTCTGTTTCCTATCCCATCACATTGGAAACCATCGTTGTCTACCATATCCACTCGTTCATCCTCCCTATCGCCCGATGGCGAGCTTTGCAAGGCTAAAATATCACCCAAACAACGAGCACAAGAGATCCTATTTTGGATTGGATTCCTGTGTCCACTCGCGTGGATCGCTGTTGTTAGCATGTATTTTTACGGAGGCGTGCCCACTGAAGCCAATGTTGTATCAAGGTGGGGCAAACGCTTCCGCGTTATGCTCATGTATACCATGTTTCAAGGCATGATCTTGCTCGTCCTCGTCTTGGCCCTAATGGGTACCCGCTCCGGTATTCGCTGGAGTGAGCCAAACAATGATTCAATGATCGTAGGCCTATCATCGTAAAATTATTATTATTGTTGAATAAAATAAAATAAACGAAAAAAAAGACATAGAGAGATAGGATTCGGTTTTCTTTATTATTTTCACTATGGCTTTCTTTAATCTCTCTTGGGTAGAGGTTGAGGAGCAGCCAAGATACCGCCGTTGCCAACATTGCCGCTCTTGTAAACAAACAACAAAACACCCGAGGTGAGCACTGTCAACCCTACACCGGTCCAGAATAAGAGTTGGAAATCTCCCACAGCGTCTTGGACTTGGCAGGCCTCGCCCAAGAAGGCGCTCGATTGGCATTGGCAGGTGAAGCATTCACTATCTCTGGCACGCATGCAGGAGCCGCGACCGCTGCAGCTCGAGGTTGCATTCTCGCAGGCATGTTCGCTGGTGTGGCAGGTGGG
Source organism: Rhizomucor pusillus (assembly GCF_041956525.1). Classification (NCBI taxonomy): domain Eukaryota; kingdom Fungi; phylum Mucoromycota; class Mucoromycetes; order Mucorales; family Lichtheimiaceae; genus Rhizomucor; species Rhizomucor pusillus. Next base: position 962,034 of record NW_027192144.1, on the reverse strand, counting down.
TTCAGCAATTGCACGTTTACCAAAAGATGACTGTCGCGGGGTTTGAGGTGTGAAGACGATTGTAACTAGAGATCGGGCATCCTCAACAGCAGACTCGGGTATCTCTTTTCGGAAAAAGTCTGCAAGAATCATCTTTGCTTCCCCGTACTGTGCAGAAGAAAAGCCGTAATGCTCTCCCAAAGCCTACGATATCATTAAAATGAGCGATTCCTCGTTTACTCCACACCCAAACCTTTTCTGTACCTGCAGACCAGTCAAATGCACGCCCAAGAAACCTTTGCCATCTTCCATGACATTCTTCAAATGCTGTACCTCAGCCAGGAACTTTTGATCGATCTACAATGCTTCCTTTTTAGAAAAAGCTCTTTGCAATTACAGAGCCGTTGATCGCATACCTTATTCTTGGTATCAAGTGCTGCGAGGGGCATGTCACATTCATGCTCTGGTGTAGCCGGTAATTCGCGCATATGCGCTTCCCGCTGTCCATCGCTTTCAACGAGCTGTGCCGTCTGTTTCGCCAATGCTACAAAATCCTCGGGATGGTTGTCAGAAACATAGTAGGCAGGATCGTACTGTGGCAAGATATCTATTATTTCCATCAGTTAAGCATTATTGTGAAAAGAGCTTTTTCCAACCGCACTTACCCGTCGGTTCTTGTACGCCGGAAACTATAATGAACGCATTTTTGCTGAGCTTTCGTTCGAAAACATTACTGCTCCATTCTTCCCAAACTGCACGCACGGCATCCAGAGTGTCCTGCTTGACATTCTGCCAATGCAAGGCCGGATGGTGCACAGCAGTGTCAGTCAAGTGTGAAAGGACCATTGAGAAGGCGTCTAAAGAGATGGTCGGTGTATTGTCTTGAACAGCATTGCTGTTGGCATTTCCAGACACCATATATACAGTGGACCGAGCTATACACAGCGTAGTTGTGTGATTTTGCAGTGAGCAAGACTGAGCTGCCCAATCAAGGTTTTTCAAGTTGCCTCACCCATGGCTGTTGCGCTTGCACCCAGCAAGCTCGCGACGATCGCGTTGACCGGCGACGTGAATTTCATTGGAGCAACGAAGGCAAGTTTGGTGGTGAAGGGGAGTCAAAGTTTCAGGGTGCTTTCGAGTTTCAAGTTCCAACAAAGCGTGGTTTCAGCCTCCGTCTGCTGCTGCAGTAGTAAGGATGAGTTTTATTTAAGAATCATGAAAAATTATGAAAATTAACGTGATTAATGTACAAACGGCGGTGCAGGTGGTAAAGGACGATGAGAAAGTTGCTCAGCTTGCTGTTGCTGTGCGGAAGATTTTGGGAAAGATGATGCAGAGCTAAATCGGATGCCTCGAAAGAGTTTCTTGGCATCATTCACAAACGACGATGATGATGAAAGTGAAGGACGTTTTGAAGAAGGAGAAGTAGATGATGATGATGAAGAGAAACGGTCAGCCGCGGAGAGGACAAGCAAATTGGAAGAAGATGATGAAGAAGTACGTCTTGAAATGTCCAGACTGACTGGCCGTTCAATTCCAAATTTGCCACTCAATGCATTCATCTTCTTCTCCATAATCATGCTAGTTCTCGTCTCTTGATAGCACGGCACGCACAGCAAATCAAGCTGTCGAACCTTGTCTGGTGTCGGCCAGCCCACCAACGATTGGCGACACCGTGCGCATTCAAACTCGACTTCGACTTGATCCCACTTCTCGGACCCATACTTCTCTTTTTCGCCATACTCGTAGCACACAGATCGGAACGTTACTGTCCAGTCTCGTTGCTGCTGATCCTGTGGCTGCAGTTGAGTGGATGATCGTCGTCGTTTGCTGAACAGGTCGTTGCTGCCGTTAGTACTTTTTGAAATTTCAATCAATCTGTTGGAGGCTTCAGTGAGAAGGTCGGCTTGATATTGGTCGAAATGCGTCCAAAACTGCTGGCCCTGACGAAGATATGCCAGACATTTATCAGCCTCGGCTATCTGTTGCTGCACAGCATCCCTTTGCTCTATCTTTGCATCGTATTCTTGCTGCTTGCGCACAGCCAAGCTGGCGGATTGCCTGGCAGCTTCCTGGCACTCGTCCATCGCCTCTCGTATCTGCACCAATTCTTGTTCTGCCCTTGCGTTCTTGTCATGTGCACGGACGTACTTTTTTTGGTATTGCTTGTTGATGATGGGTATGTTGTAATACTGATTGTATTGCCTCTCTCGCTTTGTCTTTTTGTCATGTCTTTGCTGTGCATAATCCCGAACACTCTGCAGATGCTGCTCGATCCCTGCAAGTTCCTGTTCCTTGTTACTCCGCTGCTGCTTTATCCGCACAATCTGATGGTTCAGATCGGCAATGTCGATATCAAGCTGCGCAAGCTGTTGCCGCGCGGCTACTTGCCACTGTGCGTATTGGTGCTCAAGCGCTTGCACCGTCGATATATAAAGGCGGATACGTTTCTGCCTTGCTTTTACAGTCTGTTGCATCTCTTTGAGCATCTGCGAGGCATGCCGTCGAGCTACTACATCGTTACTGGAAAGTAGTCGTAAAACTTCTTCGGCCCTGTTAATGTTGATATCCATGTGGAAAAAAGAGGAGAAGAAAAAGAGGAACGAGATTCGGGTGTGTGCACGCCAAGAAGATTAAAAACAGCACCCAGCCATGCCGAGGGCGGAAACAACCGATTGCCTTTTTTGGAGGCAAGCGCTGCCCAGGTGACAACAACAACATCCACAATATCTGACAGATCTACAACATTAATTTATTTCTTGCAATCTCAATGCAGATTTTACTTTTTCGTAGCTATTCCAGACTGGCATCCGTAAAAATTCGATCGCTTTCTCGCGATTTTGCGGTGCGCCTTCACCGCCACCAGGTACATTTTTCCCAACTGGTATTGCGCTCTAGCATCTCCGGATTTAGCAGTAGAACTATATAGTTCAAAAGCTTTTGATAATCTTGTTGTACTCCAAGACCATGCTTATACAGCTAAGCCAGCCTTTCTTGTGTATGCCCTGATTCTTGACCTGCAGATAGTTTGTAGAATTCGAACGCTTTTGCGTAATCTCAACTAGGCACACTTTGTCTTTGTTCATACATATTGGCGACCAAAGATTGTGCTCCACTGTGTGCTTGATCCGCCGCTTTTGTATACCACTCTAGAGCCCTTGCCGTGTTCCGTTCTCTGGTAACAGGCGCGTGCAATAGATGACGCAGTAATCGACACGTCTGCTCATCTCCTTGACTCTCTGCTTCGGCGTACAGCTTTGCAATCTTTTCCCGATACTGCTTTTCGGTGTAATACCAAAATACAGGCTCCCTAGGAAGCACATTGCAGAAGCATTTTCCTGCTGCTCTGCGAACGTCTCGTGGGATTGCAAAGCTTTTGCACAATCTATCTCCACACCACCAGCAGCTCCTCTGGCACACAAACGTTTCAGTCGATCCAGCGACATCCAGTCTCCAGCTTCGGCTCCTCTAACGAAGCACTCGGCAGCTTCTTGATGTCTCGATGTGCAAGGAATTCGCCGTGAAGATAAATATCCTTGCCAATTTATACAATGCATCCCTGTATCCTTGGTTTGCCACGCTGGTAAATAGCTCGATCGCTATTGCGTAATCCTGTTCTACGACTTGTCCGTAACCATATATCATTTTTAGTCTGTACTGTGCTTCTGCTTGGCCTTGCATAGTTGCGCTCAGCAACGGTCCATATGCTCTAGGTTGGAAGCTGGTCATCTGAGACAAACATTACAATGAAGCCATCCATGTCCCTGAAAATGCGCCTGTATCTTGGTGATCTTCTGTAAGCAAGCACCTCTATGTAAGGTGATGAGGGGCCTGCGAATAGAAATAGAGCATCTGTCTTCTCCATTGGTAACATGCATGTATTTTAATATGTAGTTGGATATTTTCTTCTCTGCGAATTGGTATCATATATACAAAGAATGAATTGCTAGTGATGAGCAGACAGTTCCGACAATGTTGTGAAGCAACATTAGTTCTGCTGCTGCTGCTGTTTATGCCTACATAGCACCTGACTGTGCATATATTGAAGTTTGAAACGCACAATGCTCAAGATTTAGAACCCAGTGTCATGGGTGCTCTTTGATGATGACAATACAAACGTAAATTTCCGTAGCAGCTGCGAGTAGGGTCATAGAATATATTGAATCATCAAAACTTATTGATTGTTTAAAATAGGATTCTCGGCCTTAATCTACAGAAGAAAGCATTGGCAAACGCACGTTTCGAAGATTCACGTCGAGTTATTTGCTTTTATCGGAGTAAAGCCACAGAGCTTAAAATTACAGTCCACTGAGAGAAGGTTGGCTGGTTGCAAATGCGTATATCGCATGTACGCAATTACAAACTGCACGGCGTAGAATTCATACGAAAGATTTCAGTGGAGAAGGGATGATATGCAGTGTTGACTAGGAAGGCTGCCGGAGACTAGTCTAACCCGAATCACAGCTTTGATTAATTCCGCCCTTATATTTAGAGAGCTACATACGTTGTAGACATTGAAAAGGTTATTTATTATCGATAAAGGGGCCAGCAATGCTGTGTAGAGAAGAACGAGGCTATTTTTGATAGTGAAAAGGTTAACAAACGCATCGAGCCACCGCCGCATTGCACACGTGCCCAGCTAGAACTACAATGAAGAGACGATGCAATTTACACACCATATTGTCTTTATCAGTGCATCCTGGAAGCCAAGGAGGCGGCGGCCTAGAAAGGAATGCGCGACATGCTTTGTAATGTGACAGTGCGAGTTGACATTTTTGGGTAGATTTAAGGAGGTGGGTGAGATGCCTAAACAAATAGTTGCGCAAAAAAAAAAAACCAAAAACTATACCACCTTGCTCTAGCCTTTTCTTTCTTTCTTTCCAGCTTGAACAATGACTATCAACCAAGGTCATCACACTGCATCGATTTTATTAGATCTTTAGAGTTAGCTAATAGATCATATTTTAGGCAGGGCAGTCGTTACAACGGGCGTGAAATCCATTCAGAACACTGCAAGTATTAACAGTGCTTTAAACGTAATGTGAATTCTACGGGCAGAGGACTGATTTTAGCATTTACACAGGCTGTCGAAAGACATGTGATGTTCTGGGACCGTCGCAACAAGGGCTACATCACTCCACTCGACGCTGCAGCAGGTGAGAGGGTAGCAATAGAAATATAAAGATGTATAAACTAAAATTCATTGTAGGTCTTATGAATCTTGGCTATGGCATTTTCTTCAGTCTTACTATCGGCAGCTTTCTAAGCATTGTGTTTTCGTACATGGAGCAGGACTCTTGGGTTCCGCAGGTGCCCTTCAAGATCGATTCAAAGAAGCTGGCATGCTCCAAGGTAATAATTTTGGAGCGTAGGTACATAGAATGGAGAAGCTAACTGTAATGATTGCAGCGAGTCTTATTAAACGATGAAGCTTACGATGAAGACGGCAACTTTGATCCAGACAGATTCGATGTTCTGTACCGGACCTATGCTTCCGACAGCCGTCGCATCACTTTGCTTGAACTCTTGCAGATGACCAACGAGCATGCGTCCCTCGGTGACCACCCCGTTGCATGGTAAGCAAAAGCGAAAAGGCTATGCATATGCATTTATCAGTAATGATTAACTTGCACACGCCACGTATATGTATATACGTATTTAGGACGAAAGCTGTCGCCGAATGGTTCGTTATTTACATGTTCATTGGCAAATCTGGAGCGTTTTCAAAAGATGACGTGCAGGCAACCTACGATGTAAGTGGAAACTCGCGCCGCAAAAAAGCGTGATATTTTTTACTAGACTCACTAACAACAATACTGTTCCCGCTGAATAGGGATCGCTGTTTTACAGAATGCGAGATGCAAAGCGGCCTGCAATCCAAAGTAAGGAGGATCAGCAGCAAAAGTGGCCGTGGCTCAAGAGCGCGCTTAGCCAAGTTGAGCACAAGGCATCCTCCTCCAACATCCTCAACGGCATCGCCGTGGCTACACCTGCTCCTCCTCGCAGCAGAGCAATCATGAAAAAAAAGGATTCATCCATGTCTTTAACGGGCGTCCGATCGGACGAGTTTGAAGCTTCCTCTCAACTAAGCGGTGTAAAGTCTGACTGGGATAACAGCAGCAGCATCCAGCTGAGTGGTGTCAAGGGGTATCACTCCTCTCAGGATAATCTCACGGGTGTCCTTCGGTCTGAATCAACAACAGACTCGTTTTCAGAAGACAAAGTTAATGACTGGCTACAAAGCGACCTGCTGAGCGAATCCTTAACCTTGACTGGTCTTAACATGTCGTCCCCCACACCTGCAAAGAACTGGCTTGCAACACGTCAACTCCCAGGCGTGCTGGCATCCTCCGGACCTGCTGCTTACGAAACGATAGACTCGGATGAAATCCCGACTGACTACATTGACAAATCTGTTGCTGAAGAAGGTGATTTTACTGGATTGACGGGCGTCCTGGCAAGCTCTGAAGACTGGTCCGACTCGAGTGTTGAAAGCTCACCCAACATGGAAGAAGAATCTGCTGCCGCTCGATACGATAACGTACACGTTACCGGCACAACAGATATTGAAGGATACCACCACTCGACTCCTTTGGCTGACGTTGAACCCATCGGCTTTGACAAGTCCAAAGACATGAAGACCAGCGACGCTGCAAACAACCTCGTTCCGCAAAACGAACATTGGCCGATGCTGGCTGACGCTACAGACAGGGGCGACAAAGTTGCCTTTTGAAGAGAGAGAGATATGCACTATTCTACGTAAAATCGATTGAAACTTGAATTAAAGGGAAAGAAGCAAAAGTAACGACTATATCTGTTCTTCGCCTTTGGGTGTGGAAGCTTCTCGAAGTTTGGAAGTTTCTTGGATGATACCATCAAGCTTTTCTTCAATGTCACCTTGTTGCCGCTGCTTTTTCGCTTCTGGTTCTTCAGTTCGATCAGACGGTTTTAATACATCCTTCTCTTTGCGTACAACAGGCCGGTTAGGGACCTTCTCGCCGATGTGTTCGAACCATTGGTCGCTGGTCTTTCCTTGAAGTAGAGCTACAATGATAACTGTCATATTGTCGCAGCCTACACCGCCAATATCGCTGTGATCTGCAAGACACTCGTCCATCAACTCTTCACAAATTTCTTTCAGAGATTTCTTTTGTTTGATTCCGTCCCGTACAAAGTCGACAACCTGTTGATTTGTCATGCAGTCCCAAATTCCATCGCAAGCAAGGACCACAAATTCATCCCGCGGTGTGAGCTTATGTTCAGAGATATCTGGCTCAGCTGTGTGATCAAAGTCGTATTAGAAAGCGAACAGATGGATCATGTACTGAATAATCTTACCTGTTACAACCTGTTCCTCAGCAGGCAGTTCTTTGTTCTGTTTGAAATCGAAATCACCTAGCGCACGCGACAACGCAAGATTGCCTGATAAATGGGGATCTGATGTCAATACCACAGGAACACATCCAAGTATGATGATACAACGTACCATTCACGCGACCAAATTCGACGTGGCCACCGGCCTTTTCAATTCGTTCCGTTTCTTTCGGATTGCCGGGCTTGTGATCTTGAGAAAGGGCGATTGCTTTTCCATCCACACTTAAAACTGCACGAGAATCACCGGCATTGCTCTATACATTGCCTGTTATCGACTGCAGCTTACTACAGGATTGTTGGATCAAAAGCAGCGAACATACCACATATAGTACATTATCCTTAGTCAACAAGGCAGCCACAGCAGTGCAGCCAGATGTATCGTTTGTAAATTCAGGATCTAAAATGCAGCAACATCAGATTAAACTTGCGTCGGACATTTGATGACAGACAACTAACCAACACGTAAGGCTTCATCTATGCCAAGATAACTTCTTCGTAACGCTTCGCGGTAGTCTCCCGATTTAAAGAGTTTCGATTCAAATAAGCGTTTGTACAGATTTGCTCCACTGTAGTTCGCCACCTTGTTTCCTAGGACAGTTAAATTAAGATGTCAAAATTTAACCTTTTCTAAATGCCAAGTCTTCGGTCATACAAGAGCGAGCATTGCGCAAACGTAGACACGTTAACAGCAGGGAAACGGGCGCGCGTGCGAGCGCTAGAACATACCTCCATGTCCATCGAACACCGCAAAGAAACTAGCTCCTGTGTTCTCATGCTCGGGGATCGTCGTGTGAGCATCTTCCATGCCTGCGCAAACCGCTATATTAGAAGCTTTGCCGATAGTACACACCGTAGCTCAACAATTTGCAAAGAAGCCCAGCGTAGCCCGCGTCGCAGAAGGTTTGCCGGAATCTGATTACTTACTGATCCTCCATCCCTGCATGGACGATGCCCCAAAAAGGACACGGGCATCTCCACCTTCGCTGGATTCCTTTGTAGTGACAGGTTCACTTAGAGTTGCACCCATGTTTCTTCAGTTATAAAGATAATAAGCTTTTTGTTAGGAAAAAAAGAGATAGCTATGGGGAGTGGAAGGAGGAGATCAGGCGCGCGTTGGTTGGAGTTTTCGTTCACCGAAGGCAACAATGAGTTACCAACCAAAAAGGGGCGCTCGACCGCTTTGCCGCCTATTGATTCAACAACAACGCCCTGTTGCTCTTTATCTACGACCGGTTGTAGATGTAGTCATCATTTTCATTGTTTCGATGCATCGTCAATTTGAAACATGGGTATCGATTATTGTTACATAGGGTCCGAGAGTCAGGTGTCACAAGACGATGCTTAAGTCACTGAGGCTGACGCGGCCCTGCAACAGTACCGTTCCGCTCGTTCAAAGGCAATAAGCATCATATCACTTTTTAGGCTAGGCGTCTCTATGTATTGCAAGTTATAAAAGCTATTCTACACGATGGGTTTATACAGGGTAAACAGGTAAGAAAAGAAGAAAAAGAGAGATGGGAGAGATTTTAGAAACATGTTACAAGTCTCGTTGGTTATCGTCGGTTTCCTCTGTAGTAGAAGATGAAGTACGGGTTGCAGCACCGAGAGATTGCAGTTCGACCAACCTCCGGAAAACGCCGTTTTCCTTGTTCAACAAATCGTAATAGGTTCCCATTTCAGCAACTTTGCCGTGTTCTAGGCACACGACCAGATCAGCTGAGCGGATCGTAGATAACCGATGAGCAATTGTAAGCACAGTGCGACCTTGCATAAGATGATTCAGAGCATCCTGCACAAGCACTTCAGATTCAGAGTCCAGCGCACTCGTGGCTTCATCCAGAACGAGAATGGATGGATTCTTCAAAAGCGCTCTTGCGATAGCAATGCGTTGTTTCTGTCCACCGCTCAGACTAACGCCACGTTCGCCGACCAATGTGTCATATTTATCGTGGAAGCTTTCTATGAATGATGAGCAGTTTGCTTTGGCAGCTGCTTCCCTGATCTCGTCCATAGTAGCATCTTCCTTGCCATATGCAATGTTATCTCTAATCGTCCCGGCAAAGAGTGTCGGTTCTTGAGAGACAACACCAACATTTTCGCGCCACCAGCGAAGGTTGATATCTTTCAAATCAACGTCGTCAATGTAAACGGATCCTTTGAGAGGATCATAGTAGCGTAGGAGTAGCGATCCAATCGTCGATTTGCCGGAGCCAGACGATCCAACAATGGCAATCACTAATGTAAGCATTGGAGAACATTAAAAAGTCAACATTATATCGGGCCGACATGGTACCGTGGGACACATATACCTTTGCCTGGTTCCACCGTAAGACATAAATCCTTGAAAATGGGGGAATGGGGTCTCGTGGGATAAGAAAAGGAGACATTTTCAAACCGGATTTTTCCTTGCAGTTGACTCAAAATCTTGCCGGCTGATATGATATGTGAATAAGTTGGTTCCAGTCACGTGGTTTTCATATACTACTTACAATCAAGCTCAATTGGACTTTTACGATGAAGAAGCTCAAAAAGCCTTTCCGCAGCACCTGTTCCTTTCATAATTTCCGAGTAAAAGGAAGTCAAACCTGCAAACAAAACGAAAAAGTTAGATATTAGTTAGCTGTCTACTATCAGATACGTTTTCTTGCACCAACCTCCAAGAGATGTTCCGACATATGCAGTGTATAGCATGAAAGATGCAAGGTCTCCGATGGTTATGGCGTTCTGCATGACTAAGCGGCCACCGTACCACAAGACAGCCAAAATCGCTAGGTTTCCAGAGAGTCCTGCTCCTCCAAAAAACGTTGCGCTGGCTATAGCTTCCTTGCGTCCGAGATCATATACACCCATGACACGATCCCTGTATCTAGCAGCCTCAGCGTTTTCCTTGGCAAATGCCTGGACAGTACGGATACTGCTGATGCGTTCTTCTCCCATTTTCGTGATTTCACTAATAGCTGTCTGGACCTTCCTTGACAACCGCTTGACATATCGACCATACATGATGCCAAATATGCTGACAGGCGGTACGACCACCATCATTACAAGCGTCAGTTTCGGGCTAAGCCAAAACATCATGGATGTCCCAACAAGTGCAGTTGCAAATGCACGCAGGCCATCGCTGACGTTTCCTGTAATGCTTTTACCAACGATGGCTGTATCGACGGACAATCGAGAAATCAATTCTCCAGTTCTGTTGCGATCAAAAAATGCCATGTCCTGTCGAATGATATTTCGATACAATTCGTTTCTTAACCGCTGTATAATGCGTTCGCCCGCTAACCGGAACAGTAAAACTCGACCGCTGTTGGCAGCTGCGCCGATAAGAAAGACTCCAGACAATGCTGCCATAAATTGAGGCATTGAAAGACCGAGGTATTCCTTCATCTCAGGGTGTGTCACGATATCTATAATCTTGCCCATCGAGAAAGGTACCGACTAATTTGAATTACGTGAGCATCCCTGTAATAAAATCCCTGTTGTATCCCATTAGCATTACCATGGTGACAGCTGAGGAAATCACTAAGAGGCCAATGGCAGCTAGCGATAGGCAGAAGATTAAGTATAACCATATACTCTTTTCTTTGTTTGACACAAAGAGTAAATTAGCCTTACCACTTATACTCTTGGCTTCAGGTTTAGCAATCGCAAACAATCGCTTAATGTCCTTCCAATCGCCGTTCTTCTTTTGCTTCCTTTGCACTGCATCGCTGTTCTCTGCCTTTTTAACTTCTTGCCTTACAAAGCTTGAAACAGAGAAGGAATTCCTCTGGTTTAGCGATTGCAAATTGAGTATTCGCGTCCGGCTCAGGAGGGTATGTTGCAAACTTGGGGTAGGACGTTTACAGAGAACGAAGCTGTTCGACCTGCCAGACGCAAGTAAAACTCTGGCGTTGACGGCAGAGCAACAACGCAACATGGTGTTGGAGGCAAGGAAAGGAACGATCAGTTGATACCGAACACTGGGGCAGGGAGGAGGAGGAGAAGGATGTCCCGCGCGCGCACGGTTACTCGGTCAATCAGATCCGTTCATGTGATTGACGGTTCTTCAGAATATAAGATCTCCACCGTCCAATATTTAAAGTATATTGTATCACAGCATAAGCAAACTATAACTATAGAGTATGCTAAGTACACATGGAAAGTGACGCTCAAAAGTGTCAGGATACAGGTATCTATCGAATTCGAGATCACATAAATGTTCTCTAGTATTAACTTTTGCGTTCCTTGGTTACTCAAAGAAGACTAAGCTTCGTGTTAAACAAGCAGACACAAACATCATTGGACAGACAGATAAATACACACATAAAGAAGTGAAATCGACAGTGCTTAATCAGTAATATAAAGCTATTGTCAAACACCCATTCAGGCACATCGGGGATTTTCTAGCAAGGTCCAAAAGTGAACGCAGCATTCTCCCTTTCTCTGTTTTTCTTCCACGGCGAACTCCTTTTTTCTCGATCTACCAATGTATCCACGAGAACAGCATCATCATGCTCGCTCTGGTGCGTCTCTGGTGTCTCCAAGGGTCTATCCTTCGATACCTCAGTCTGCTCGTCCACATCATTTACATATCAGCCCGCTAAGCGAGGGAGGCGGCAGGTCTGCACCCAACTTGACAAAACTGTATCAAGAGCATATGCAGTTACCACATTCGCAGTCTGTGTACGTTGCCAATCCAGCAATACATCACAATATTCCACCTGTGCCACGGATACCTTCCCAGTTTGCGTATCCCGGTACCGATCGACGGTTGTGTCAGCCGTATCAACCAGAAGCGATACCACACAGCACAACGTATCAGCACCACCATCCAGCAGGAGCAGCAATGACACCGTCCTCATCAGCAATAACACCAGCTCTGTATAGTCGTATTCAGCCGCACGGCGCTGCTACGCCAGGACCTTTGCACGTTGCAGTGACCCCGAAAGCAGATTACATGCCTGGATCGTTTCCTACAACTACATCCTTTTCTCCACAAACTAGTCACGTAGCAACCAGAGGCAACAACCAGAAATATCTGGAAAATGGATCAAGGAGAATAAAAAAAGTGGCACTTTTCCAGGGAAACCTCGTCCTCGATTGCCCAGTACCTTCTCGGTTGATAGATGCCAATCCTCGGAAAGATCCAGAGTTTTGCCACATGCGCTACTCTGCAGTGACATGCGACCCTGACGAGTTTGCCACTTGCCAGTATACGCTGCGACCACGCTTGATGAACAGAGATACAGAGTTATTTATTGTCATGACCATGTACAATGCAAGTAATTCATCTCTCTATCTCTCTGTCCGAAAACAAAGATATCGGTATTCTAATCCGATCCCATTTAACAGGAGGATAGAGAGTTATTCTGTCGAACAATGCACGGCGTCATGAAAAACATTGCACACCTGTGCTCTCGTTCCCGGTCTAGGCTTTGGAACACGGAAGGCTGGAAGAAAGTCGTTGTGTGCATCGTAGCGGACGGTCGAAAGAAATGTGACCCAGCTGTCTTGGACGTGCTGGCTACCATGGGCGTGTATCAAAAAGGGGTAGCCAAGAATATGGTGAACGACAAACCGGTCAAGGCCCATTTGTATGAGGCAATAATTGAGAGCTCGAAATGAATGCAAAGGATTAACGCAGGAATACTGACTTACCTATCTTTAGTATACGACACAGATTTCTGTGGGTGCAGATATGAAAGTCAAGGGCGCTGAACGGGGAATCGTCCCGGCACAGATACTCTTTTGTCTTAAAGAACAGAATGCGAAAAAGATCAATTCGCATCGATGGTTTTTCAATGCATTTGGACCGGTGTTGAAACCCAACGTTTGTGTCCTTTTAGATGTAGGTACACGTCCCGGAAATACATCTATATATCATCTTTGGAAGATATTTGATATCAGTCCAAACGTTGCTGGTGCCTGCGGTGAGATCAAGGTACAGACAAAAGGTACGAGAGTTACGATAGATGTAGGAAAAACACTACCACGGAAACTAAATCGAAAAATTAAAGCCGGGCTTGCGCTGCTGAACCCTATCGTTGCAGCTCAAAATTTCGAATATAAAATGTCGAATATCCTTGACAAGCCATTAGAATCCGTGTTTGGCTACATTTCGGTTCTGCCGGGTGCATTTTCGGCGTATCGTTACTCTGCTCTTCTCAACGATGCCAATGGAACAGGTAGAAAAAGAAAAAGCGGATAGTGTTTGCGTTGCAAATCTCAGCAGCAGGACTAAGATACAAAACTGTAAGGTCCCTTGCAAAAATACTTTTTGGGCGAGAAAAGAGACGAGGATGGCAGCTCTGATATTTTCAGCGCAAACATGTACTTGGCAGAAGATCGTATACTATGCTTTGAGCTCTTGGCCAAAAAGCATGAGAAATGGCTGCTGCGTTACGTCCAGAGCGCTTTTGGAGAAACAGACTGCCCTGACCAGCTCCCCGAGTTCCTATCCCAGAGAAGAAGATGGCTAAATGGAAGCTTCTTTGCTGCAATTTATTCAACCTGTCACTTTTCAAGAATCTGGAGCACGAACCACACGGCCGGAAGGAAAATTGCCTTGACGATTGAGTTTGCTTTCAACTTCGTCAATCTCATTTTCAGCTGGCTGGGCATGGCAAGTATAAATAGAAATAATGTAAACTTTGGGTTGCATTTGTATTAAGACTAGCCATTGTTATTAGGCAAACTTTTATTTAACCTGCTATTTTATCAGCAAGTCCTTGGCATCTCCAGACACGGATCCATTCGGGGACGGCTGGGGCAATCGAATTTTCCAGGTTTTACGATATCTTTATATCTTCCTATTCATTGTATCCTTCATATGCTCCATGGGTAACCGTCCTCAAGGGTAAGAAAATTCGTATATGCCTGCGCCAAATCAAAAGAGGCGACTGAGTTGTATTTTATCAGATCCAAATGGATGTTCATTGTCTCGGCACTCGCCTACGCCGTGATCATGGCCTATACCTTATTTGCAGGAGGATGGCTTACCTACCAGAGCGTACGGATGGCCATGCAAAGCGAGCAGTGGGTTAGCAACAATGTCCTCCAGCAGTTTGGGGTCCTGCTGTCCCAGCCTGGTTTCCGCAATGTCATTATTTCCATGTGCTCTACTTATGGCTTGTATATCTTATCATCCCTGCTTTATCTGGATCCATGGCATATGATTACAAGCTTCGTGCAATACATGCTGTTGCTTCCGACATATGTGAATCTTCTCAACGTATATGCATTTTGCAACACGCATGACGTCAGGTAACGTTACTTTATCGCTTGAAAAAAAGACGAGGATGGGATACAAACTTCTTTACATATATTTATCACATAGCTGGGGAACGAAGGGTGACAATACTCTGCAAATGGATCTCGGTATAGCTTCAAAAGCCAACACAACCGAAAAGGGTGTAGAGGCAGTGGAAGTCGAGTTTGCGGACGAGCAGGGACTTGTTGACCGCTACTACGAGGATGCATTGCACAGCTTGACTCAGAAACAGGATGTAATTCAGCAGGTAATTGTGACAGCAAATTATTAATAGAACATCCAGTTTGCTAAACGCGGTTTTGTAATGTATATGTACAGAGCCGTCCTCGACATACAAAGCAAGATGACTATTACCGAGGGTTCCGAACAAGGCTCGTCCTTGCATGGATAGGTTGCAATGCGCTGCTTGTCGCTTTTATCACGAGCGGTAGTTTCCAGTCCTTGTTGCCCAATAGCAAGCAGGAGAAGTCAACGGAAGAATATCAGAACGATATTGCAACTGCATACACTGGCTTTATTCTCTGGACCGTGGCTGGTACAGCTGCATTTAGATTCTTTGGAAGTGTTCTGTACCTTCTACTCTGGTGCTTCCGGATGTAACAATCTATACGATTTACATCATGCCTTTTGTCTCGCTTGCTATCGTCGTGTGAAGCGTATAGCTACAGTGATATTTATAAAGCATTGATTTTATTTATTTGGATTACCCATCACTTGAAAGCACCGGATGATGAATTATTGTGATTCCATTGTTGTTATCTTAATAACGTAACCAACCTAAAGGACACTGTGAGCAGAACAATGAACTCTAACTTCCATTCCTTGTACGTATATTGAAAGGGATCTTGACACCTCCTAACACATCATGATTTTAAGCAAACTCAAGCTATACAACAAAACCCAAAACCTTTGGATATTACGATTATACGAACTTCACATCTGTAAGATTTCCTCTAGACATCGCCTCTTCATTTCCATAACGTCCACTCTATCCTGCAGCTTTTCAATTTCGGCGTCTATCGCAATCTATGGCTCCTTGGATCTTGGCACTGACAGCAGCGCGGGGGAGGGGGGTGTAAACGTTATTCTAGGACCTCAAGTGGTCGCTAAAGGCAGCATATGAGTATTTAAGTTTCCTCTTACGGTATCTCAAGTCTTGCCATCGTTGCTGCTGCTGCTGCTGCTGCTGCTGTTGTTGTTGTTGTTGTTGTTGCTGTACTTACAGGATACACGATGTTTACGTCCGCGTTGAAAAGTTACATGTCGAATTCCACTTGTTGAGCAGAATATCATCTTGCAATATTGTAGTCACAACAGTGTACAGTTGCCACCACTGCGCCCAATGAGTCGAAGAGGAGAGGATGAATATTTGCTTTATATAATACATACTGAGAATTGCGTTCTTTGCAAATATGCAATATCTCAGGCATCGGAGGCGCCTGCAGTTCTTCCATGGCATTGTCTGCAGTCCTGTTCTCTAGGACATCGCCGATAAATTTTAAATGTCATGCAGGTACGTTGCAGCTGCGGCAGTGCTGGGTCAGGTGGAGGAGTAGATATTGCAGAGGTAGGTGATATGCAGTCGACAGTGTTGAAAAACGTACGGTTCTTTATATATTCAGAAGCCGCGGTAGCTTTTGTCGCTCGCATCCATAAGATCTGAGGTGACAGAGCGACGGCTCCATTCTCCCAGTTAACACTTCGTCCTATGATCCTGGTAGCTTTCATATACGGAGGATCACGCACTTTATAATGGCAATCTGTAGCAACGGGCGCGTAAAGAAAATTTCCACGTGACTTAGATAGGCTTTCGATCCGTATGCTCCTTTTACAGCTTTCTAGTCATCATGATAAGTCAAAAAATTTGGGGTGGGCAGGTCCCACTAAATTATTCTTAAGATATCAGCTATTATTGTCACTTCATTGTTGGATCACAAAGTACAATCGATTCCGAGTGCGTGACCCACATTTAGAGAGTTTCAGCAATTATCCAACTTATTTTACATAAACCAGGGCAACACAAATGACATCCAAAAGCTTAAACCATTCCTGGGGAATTGCGCGGCTGCTTAGCTACAGAAAAGAGAGATTGTACGTAGTCTGGTGTAGTCATGCAAGACAAAATGTTGCTAGAGTTATTCGCAAAGCTATACAGTCAGACATCCGCACCGATTACTAAGGACAAAGCCTGCATTGCCAATAATATATGTTCCCGTCCCATCATAATGACATTGTTTTGTGGACAAACTTGCACCACCACAACTTTTGCACATTTAGAAAATTTATGCAACGCTCAAAAAGAGCTAGAAGCTAAAGAAAATCATCGTTTTCCTGGTCCAAAATGTAAAGCCCAATGTCTGTCTCTCCTTTAATAATCTTGTTCTCTCCTAAAAGTAGTAAATCAACGAAAAGCCGCAAGTGATCATCAACCCTTATTTTCTTTAAATTGGCTAGCCTTCGGAAGACTTATATCGGCCTTCTTGATCATGTATCTGATAGCTATGTACCGCTTTCAGTTTTCGGTAAAACGGAGTTAGATAGAGAGATCAGGGTTCAAGGAAAGAAGAGCAAGAATTTCGAGTTTTCTGATGGTCGTAAATGCCGTCGGAGGTTCTCCACATTTCTTTTTGCGGGATGCACGGACGCATGCAGAAATTTTAGTCCCTCGCAATGATTTTAGCATTCACATCAAATCTCCACCGTTATCTGAACAGAAACAAGAACAAGAACGAATAGATAACCATCATCACACAGTTGCAAGCGAAATATTCGCATAATACACACGTGACGCGAGTTGCAAACTTGAGTGTTACTATCTCGGATCTCCCGAAGATACACGATGAGTTTACCGTCCCACCTACCCCGCATCTTCTATTTGTTCTTGGATTCCAAATCTGTTTTCTCAAGCTTGTATTGTTCAATAATGACGGACTAGCCATAATTGTCAGATCGACTTTTGTACAACAGATATTTAAATATGTAGCCGATTCGACTATTGTTCTTACACACCACTTGCAACACCAGCACGATGTGGAATGTTTGCGATATTCTTCACGGACGTAACCTTGTTATTGCTATAAACGTTGCTTGCGGTCTCAGTATCTTCGCTTTTGGTGCAAGTATCAATATGCATTTTTTACTGATTGCTTGCTAACAGTAAAGGATGTCACTTTTACATTTAGTATGATCAAGGTAAATCTGAATAACTTAAGATCATACAGAGTATACTGAAACTTTAGAAGGTCTCATGGCCTCGGTCAACAGCTCTCCTGACTACATCCGAACGATGGGCATAGAGAACGACGAAACTACACGAGGCGGTATAGTAGCATCTTACTACTGTGGATCTCTTTTCGGATCATTTATCGGCGGCTGGAGCGGTGACAAATTTGGTCGTATCAAGACAGTTGTTCTTGGCTGCATATGGGGCATAGTCGGCGCTACGCTGCAGACAGCTGCCATGAACACGCCCTGGATGATATGCTCACGTATCATTACAGGAGTTGCAACTGGATACCTGCAAGTATCGCGTATATACACACGTAGTTTTTTTAATCATTTACTCAAATACTAACATACGTTTAAAAATGGTATGAATACTACATAGGAACACTATAGTTCCCGTTTGGAGTGCAGAAACTTCACATCATACATCGCGCGGTATGATGATTGCCGTGGAGTTCACTCTCAATATCTTTGGCGTTGTCGTAGCCGTAAGTTTATTTATCTCTCGAACAGGTTTTGACGTGTATCCTTCCTCTGATCTGATCACAACAGTACTGGCTTGGATTCGCTATGCGTTTTACCGAGGGCGCTGTGCGGTGGCGATTCCCAGTTGCTTTCCAAATGCTTCCACAAATTATCTTGATGATCATGGTTATCTTCTTTCCTGAATCTCCACGCTGGCTTATCAAGAACGGTCGTGAAAAAGAGGCCATGAGGGTCCTGGGTGCGCTTCGCGGACAAGGCGACCCGATGCATCCTGAAGCTCTCCGTGAAGCTCAAGAAATTAAAGAGACGCTCAAGATGGAGCAAGAATTAGGTGGCGAGCCGAGTTTCTGGAACATGGTGGCTGAAAAGGATGACTCGAATATCCCACGTCGCGTCCATCTGACAGTTTGGCTTCAGATCATGCAACAGCTTGTAGGCATTGGCGTTGTAAGTGATATTTAGATTGGCGATCTCTCTATTATCTCATTATTATTGAACCGGTTTTTTGCTTTCCATTCGTACTCTTGTAGATCACCATCTACGCTCCTGATGTTTTTGCCACCGCTCAATTCTCCCAGTTCTTGTCCCAGCTGCTCTCAGGTGTCAACAATATCTCGTACATGTTCAGCACTCTCGTTGCCGTATTCACGCTTGACCGCTGGGGACGCCGCTTTACACTCTTCTACGGTGCCGTCGGCCAAGGCATCGCGTTGGTTATGATCGCTATCTTTACCAAACCAGAGATCATCCAGCAAAACGTCACTGTAAGTACATAGTAAATATTCCAGGGTGGGATTATCTACAATAGCTAACATTGAACTGCGACGTCGCAGGGCTTCGGTATCGGTACAACGGTGTTTATCTTCCTTTACACGGCATTCTTCGGTATGACGTGGCTGACGGTTACTTGGCTTTACCCAGTAAGTTGTTGTGAACAATTTAGCATGAAATCATCTCTGTTGGACTCACCGACGACGAACGCTAAAGGTCGAAATCTATCCACTTCGAGTACGTGCCCGCGGAGGTGCCTGGAGTACCATCGGATGGTCCATCGGAAACGGCCTTGTCACGTTATCCACACCGCCACTTTTAGAGAGCATCGGCTGGGCGACCTTCTTGCTGTACGCCGGATTCAACTTTGCCACTATCCCGATCATTTGGGCACTGTACCCGGAAACCACGAACATGACCTTGGAAGAATTAGACGTCATCTTCTCCACTCGTTCGCTGCTCATACGCAGAGCTGAAAAGGAGCTCAGGACTAGGGGCATCGACCCCAAGCACCCTCTTAAGCATTTGCAAGAAGGAAATGATCAGAAAACAGAAAAGACGATTTCCACTCGTGAAGCGCAAAATACGGTCACCACCCAGTAGAATTTTCTAAACTTGTTTCACTTGTATCCTTTTTAACTTTCATTTTCATAATATCAAGAGAGATTGGCGTTGCTACGGAGCGTGTGTTTTATTAGTATGGGTAACATGTAGACCTTCATCCTCTATGTTGCGAGCCAGTTGGTCTATTTGCTCGAGCACCTGTTGGCGCCATTCTTGATTAATCAAGAATTCGCCGTGGCTCAGATTACGCATTAAACGACTATCAACCCCTCGATTCACCAAATAGGTATGGATTGCAGTGCTATCAACGATAATATCCCGTTCAGACAGAAACACTGTAGCGTTGGAAAGGGGACTAGTCGGCTCGACTTTGCATGGTAACTTGGGAGGGTCTTCTGAGCCAGCAGGATACACGATAAAGATGGTTCTGTACCATTGGAAATGTCGGCTAATGTAATGATTGATGAATAGCTCGCGAGATGCAAAGTAGTGGATAAAGTACTAGAATAATAGCAATTTAGATGCAGTCAATATATTTTTCTCTCTCTCTTTTCTTACCTCCATTGGTTGTTTAGGCACTCTGTGGAGCATGTTGAACGCCACATGATGATAGTTGAGTAGGAAACAAATTGGATCAACCATTACAAGACCTCCAATGCGCTTGGGCGCAAAGGTAGCTAGCCAGCTTGCCACTGCGGTGCCAAAGGAATGTGCCACAAAAATCGCATGATTGTACCCCTGAGACGTCAACATACTATCAATCTCTGAGGCAGTCTCCTCCGGCGTAGGAACCTATTGTGGAGTAAGCTATTTAATCAGCGTTGTTCTTCCTCATGCATTTTTCAACTATAATTACATGCTCAACAAGTCTCATCGAGACGTAGGGTATCTCAACCAAGAAGACGGGCCGATCCAGCTTGGTAACTCGATAGATCAAGTCCACGTAAAATAAGAGTCCCATTCCTATCCCGTGGACAAACACCACCGGGGTTGCTTTGCGACCCTGCTTGCGATACCAAAAGTTCAAATGCTGATATGTCGACGATGTTGTGTCTATCCCATTGCTGCACGGCCATAACGCGCGTTCCCATCGATGCAAGGTTGCAAAGATACCGCCCCAGGCAGCATCGGGTGCAGACGTCGTGTGGTATTCAAAATGCAACCACCACCGCAAAAACACAATGTTGAAAAGCCAGGTCAGACCATAGTTGAATGCATAGAACAGGAATGGACGGTGGATCGACTCGACTGGGTCTAAACTTGGCCGTATGCACCTTATTTTTGGATTGTGACCAAGAGGGAAGCGCATGCCGTATCTGTGCTCTGCATTGCTGATCATCCACTCAAGTTCCGCTGCCCAGACAGGGTTGCTACGCACAATTTCCAAGCTGTCGACCCAAAATGCCCACGCGAACCTGGGCATTGACAAATCGTTCGTGAGCATCAACTCTTTACCAGCACTTGTTTATTATTTACCAGGTTGCAACATTGTCCCTGTGGATATCTGAAAAGTCTGGATTTTCGCGATGAGGTGAATCGGCGACGTAGAACCAGCCAGCAAACCATTTACGTGGTTCATGGACCGTATGGAAACAGTTCCAGTACAAGGACTGTCTCTCAGCCCGTGACATGAGCTTTGCTGGTTTGCGTTGCTGTTGCAATCGCTGCTTTGTCAAGTATGCATGGTACCAGAAACAGAGCTCCAAAAGACACCAGACCGCGACTATCATGGCACGGGTTGCAGATATGTCTATCCATTCAACATGCATATGTAGCTACAGTAAGCATCAGGTTCATATATATGAAAAAACCAAGGGTATTAAGATAGAAAAGGAGAAATCTATGATCGGTCATGCATCAGTTGCACAGACTTCGTAACCTTGCACGCAGAGAGTCCAGCTCTGGCACAGGACGGTCAAAATGTCGCTATCGTTACGTATGCGTCAGAAACAAGAAAATGCGCTTCTACGTATTTCTCTATACTTACATTCAATTGAGAGGAAACCCGCGGCACAATGTTATCCAGCACGAATCCGACGTTCATGACAGCAATTGAACGCTTGCACAAAGTCATTATCATGCAAACGTAAATACACTCGCAGTAATTCCGTTTACCTGTCCTTTACTGTGCTCGACCATAGTGCGCAGATAATGTTCTGTCACGCGTGAAATGCTTCGTACAACGGTTTCATACAACTATAGGATCTTTAGCTGTCACCCTCCTGAGACCCCTACTGCTCCATAAATATCGTACCTGTAATTTTGTGATAAGGCAAATATCACCGACAAATCTCACCAGCATATTGTAAAAATTCACAACGCTTGAACTCACTCTAACATCGTTGCCTAAAACATCAAATGTCAGTCTCAAGTGTTCGTAGATGGCTTTCTTTTGCGCATTATGTATACTTGCCTAGATTCTGGCTAGAAACCATCCTGAAATCATCATTTTTGACAAATTTGGTAGAATTATCATTGCATCTTTTTTCATATGTCATGATGGTCTCCCGGATGTTATCCAAAAAGAAATCTTCCAGTAAGAATTTGAGATCCAAACCGACTTTTCTCAGCTAGATAATATTTTAGGCAAATTATTCCAAACTAGGAGGATTTTATTACTGTCTTACCACCGCACACTGATCAACTGTTGACTTGAAGCAGTCGGCTATAACTTGGCAGTTAAGCTGGCTGTGGTTGAACACTTGGCGTTTGTAGATCTCGGCAAACGTTTCAGTTTGTTCTCTAACCCAGGTGATGAAACGCGAGGCCATTTCGTTTTGCTTGAACGAGTCGCGGTACCACTCGCAAGTATTTCGGATCAAAGTAAATACAACAAGTGCAAGCTCATTAATGTATGTAACGCTGTCACCCTCGAACGTCAACTGTCTGTTTGTGATAAAGACTGATAAGTTTTTCTATCCCATGCCAAGTGATTGCAAAAGAGGTTACCTGATCCGCTTTTTGATGATTTTTGAACGGGTGCTCAGGAACACTTCGCGGGCCTTCGTAACTCGGATCATCAGCTTATTGTGTATCCAATGTCAAACGCGCAAGGCATACCTCCTCTCCCTTGTCAAGACGTAACAGCCAATTAACAAGCCGTTGAAACTGTAACTTTGTCAATAGGGTATTTCCAAGATCATGACTGATACAACTTGACAGTGAATTTGTGTAATACTGCAGTTGTGTGCGAGATTCTTGAATTAATGGCACGTTTCTAGGGTATGTAGCCAATACATTTTGCGCTATTTTTTTCCTTGCCATTAGCAACAGATCCAGATAACAGCAAAATATATCGTACCTTTTTCGATGAGAGTGACTGCATTCTCAAACTGTCTCAGCGCGATAGCAACTTCCAGCTCGTCAGGAAGCTGAGCAAGCCATTCGCTGTCTTTTGGTTTCATTTGTACATCCTGGCTATCTCCGTTGCGCGCATCGCGTCCAGAGGACCCCTTTCTGGGCTGGTCCTCATGCTGGTCGTCCTGGTCATCCATGACACGTTTGTATGCCATCAACAGCGGCATCTTATCCTCGGCCCGTTCAGATCGGAACATGTACGTATTTGGGTACACGGAAATTTTGACAGCATTCATCAAATCTGGACCAAGAGTTAATTAGTTAGTCGATCCACACAACCGTCTGCATGTTTGTAACTCACTAGGTGTATCTTTTAGATCCGTGATCGACAGGTCCTGTAAACTCCAGCAGCATTCAGCAAACAGCTTATACTTTGCCGACGCAGATCTTTTCTTTCGCGAGGCCACAAGCAGGCAATCGTTCAATAAAAACAGATGGACCGCTTGTCTCGGCTGCAGTGTTTTGGGGTTGAGTTCAAGGAAATTGACACATTCCCGAATGATATGTCGACCGGGCGCATAAGGTACAAAGCGCTGTGATCCTTCCACGTTATCCCACAATGCAGTGATCTGTGCTCTGTAGATACTCTGCAAATCTGTTCCTTTCATATCGTTCCGCTTGTTGCGCTGGGACATGCCGCGATGATCTAGCTCAGCTTCAAAGATGAGCTGTTAGCGGAAGAAGAATTGAAAACTTCATCTCCGTATCCGTACCAGTTATCATCGACGATGAGGAAGAGGAGACGTCGTCCTGCATGCCCGAGTCCTCCAGCAGACTGTCCCATATACTACGCAGTTCATTCAAATATCCTTTTAGCTGAAGAACGTCAGCATCCAGATTGGACACCTCTTTGGATATCTGGACAAATTCAGTATAGTTGCGGTAAACATTGCGTTGAAGATCTCCTCCAATGGTCTGTTTTGCGTCGGCTAGAGAATGATGGAAAGATCGGATGCCTTCTTCGTTCGTATCCGTCAGCGACCTTTGCACAACTGTTGTCGAAAACGGTCAATTAGTGACATAATCTTTTCCAAACCATTCGGTGTTGAACCTTACACTCTTCAGGATTCATATTGTCATCCGCAAATCGATGGAGATCGAGAGCGACAGGTCCTGACGCGAGTGGGAAATTGGTCTGTCCAGGTGCGGCAGCAGCTGTACGCGTTGCTGTGGTCAAGGTGGATTTCGGCGTTGATGAAGCTGATGACGAGCCACTGCCTTTCGACAAAGCAGCCTTGAAAGGACTGCGATCCTTGTCTCTTCTTCTGACAGCATCAAACCCTGCCTTTTTTCTGATCGTCCCTGTAGGAATCATTATGCAACAAAGGGAAATTTTCCATGTACAATTCGGAGTACCACTTCAGGCGACCATTTTGAACTCCATGCGGGAATCAAGACAGCTTTAGGGTACCGCGAGCGCTGGATTAAAAAGTCAGGAGACCGTTACTCTCCAAACTCTCTCTTTTAACCTGAGCCTTCACCATCGCTGTACAGCGTTAGCATCTGCGTCATGATCAGCATCTTCTTTCCGAAGTCGAAGCAAGTTTCCTTTGGGCGGTCTTTTTGAGTATAGTCTTCAAAGACACGGCGGACGAGGAGCTGGGTATGACCACGGCCACTTAAAGTTTATTACTTATTATCGCTATGCATAGAGCGCTGGGGACTTGCTGGACTTGACAGGACCCTCGGTGTTAACTAACTCTCGACTGCGAGAGCATACCAATCCTTGGGTGAGGATCAGCGTCGATTGCTGCGAGAAAAACGCGAAGAACTGGTTAGGAAGGGACGGACGCTTCCCGAGGACCCCATTGAACGGCAACGCATTGGAGCAGCAATGATGCGCGCATCCAAGGCCAACATCCAAAAAATAAGTGATGTATTGGAAACAGAAATGATCTTAGGCTCTGCATCGAGAAAAGAAGAAGATAAGCAGCTTATGGATATGTTTGCCTCCTCGGGTATGTGACTCTGTAATATATGCAAAACGCCTCAAGTTTCTTATGCTGCTCTTATGTAGGTGCCGCAGCGTATGCTTTCAACAAGATGGGCGGCATGAGCACATTTATGCAATATTTTAGAAGCAATATTTTAGAAGCAATATTTGTCCATTTTTCTGCAATGCATTAATCTACCTAATTAGAATTCAACGATGCTTCCCGAGGTAAGAAGGGACTTGATTCACTTCTACAGGTATACATTTGAGTGTAATCTCTAACTCGAAAATAGTGATTCCGGAGGAACCAAAGCTTAGCCGAGAGCTAACTTTGCGTCGCCATAAAGTCTCTGAAAAGATGAGGAATCTATATGGTGAGAATATCCATGATAGCACTCTAACAGAACCAACAAAGTGATTATTAGTGAGCAAGACTGGAAGGTGAAGACCGTTGAATACGTTCCCATGGAAGAAATTCCGTAAGGTTGTTCTTGAGGACAACAGTATACGGTACCGGAACGATGCTGATAAGTATGAACTTATTGGCTTTGATTTTGGTACGGAAATAGGGATGAAACCTGCAGACCTCGGACCAAAACTTCCTGACCTAGAGGCAGCGCTGGAGGCAGGCACAGTCGACTTTATACCATTCAATCAATAATGAAACTTTATATCATGCATCAAAGACAACGAAAAAAATAAATGCAGATGCTTTTACTCTGATAAATGGGAGAGGATTCAAGATGTGAGATAGGATCAGGTACACCGCTTCCTGAACCGATGTGATAGATATTTCTTCAAATAACCGCATGAAATCTATATGCATTGAGACGAAGCAGTAAATGAAAAGTAAACAGTGGGACCAGTATAATATCGTGAGATCAATGGTAAGTATCTAATTCAATAGGATTGAGTCGATCGTGGTTTATTGTTTGATTCTAGCTTAGTTTCTTTTCATTCTATTTCAATTGCAGAAACGACCAACTTGTAGCTACTAAGTTGTACTTGTTTGATCCAATGATACTTCTGGTAAAAAATCATGCTCTTGCTTGTTATCCTTTGGGGATTCTATTGTGATTCATGAGACGATATTACTTGTGACTAGAAGATGTTCGCAACTGTGAATCTATCCATAATCTGCGTATACGAGCACATGCATGTTACCACTCGAAAAGGAACACGGGAGCTACGGTTGCTTTCACATGTACTTTTTCGATAGCACTGTGCAGCTTGGGAACGCATGGATGCTTTCTAAAATTATTCTATATTAGCTGGCTACTGAAAATGTAGCAAATTTCAAACGAAATTACACAAGAGAACCAGCGGTGCGCAACCCCACCCCCAACCATCCACGTTGCCGAGGCACATGGATGTCACCATCACCAAAGTACAACTTCACACGCTGATTCCACCCGCTTGGATTTTTTTCAATACACGTGAGGACATAAATAA
Organism: Rhizomucor pusillus; assembly: GCF_041956525.1. NCBI lineage: Eukaryota > Fungi > Mucoromycota > Mucoromycetes > Mucorales > Lichtheimiaceae > Rhizomucor > Rhizomucor pusillus. The sequence goes on along the minus strand of NW_027192144.1, from coordinate 935,641 downwards.
TACGTTAATGCTCATCAATTTTAAATCCAGGAGCCTCTGGTAGATCTTCCATCTTTTCACGGGCCTGCATTTTTTGGCATGGAAGAGATGCATTTGATCGGCCATAATATTGCTCGTCGCCGGACACCGTCTTAAAATTAAAATCATTTTACTGTATAACCATAGTTTAAGTCGACAGTATAGCTTGAAAATTTAAAACTTTTTAATATCCCCACCTCGAATCCATTAAAGACAACCCAGTTAACTACAATACTCTTAACACAAGCTTCTTAGCTTCTCTCATAACTAGTTCCAAGATATGACATATATAACTTGTGTTTGCCTTATTTTAGCTTACTACTTTTCAGAACCTCTCTAACTCTCTTACTTTTAACAAGTCCTTTGCCCATTTGGCACATTATCTAATTTACTTCACACATTTGCGCTCATCTCTCTCAACTCGACAAACAACTTAAGCCTATTGGCTTACAATAAATTTTACACGCCAAGTCGCAGCAACAGCAAGATGAAAAGATGGACAGCAGCATCGCGGAAAGGTTAAATTGCTTAAAGCCATTCCTAGCTTTTGCAGTTTTCGGATCAAAAAAAAAGTATACAGTTTCATCAGATCAATGCACACACGCACACACACAGAGTTCACATTCGGGAGGATAAAAAAGACTATGAAGAAGAGAAGAGAGAAAAAAATAAAGTAATAGACTATGACTTCCGGGCAGATGCTGTGTTAGAGTTAGTCGTAGTGTGGGTAGGTGAGGTATTGGGCGGGGTAACAGTCTGTAGACGACGGATTTTGTCATCCTCGTTGTGGTGGTCCTAGCGATAGAGTGACAATCAAAGGTTGGTAAGCACGGCATCCAAGCTGGCTAGGCTCGCTTCTCGACTCAGTCGCTGTTGCCTGTGTCCATTCTCCAATTTTCCTTCCAAACCTACCACGGGACTCGTGCTGCGTACTGGACTCGGAGGCAAGCCTACAGCCTGCGATTTCAAGCTGTGGCTCGATGAAGTAGGTGTAGTAGGCACGCTGTTCATTCTCTGCTGCTGATGATGACTGTATTCGAGAAGCTCGGCTTGCGATAGCCTGACTGATAGTCGATGGTGATGGTTGCTGCTGTTTGCAGCGGCTGCAGCTCCCGTTAAAGAAGAAGGTGAGCCTGGTGGTTTGGCGCCGCTGTGAACATTGATGGGAGTCAACGAACGTCCAGAACGAAACGATCTAACAGATCCAGGTCTCGATGGTACCCGTGGGTGATTTGACAGGTTATGCTCGGCCAGGAACTGCTCCAAAAAGTCGACTATCAGTGGTTCTTTCATCGCTGACAATTTGTATTCCTCAAAGGACTAGAAAGGTCACGAGGCACACAACGTGAGCATCATCTCATCATCATCAACGACAAGCATAAATCCTGTTATATTATTTCTTACCAATTTCCCATCATTGTCGACATCCAAATCATCAAACATTCTTGCAACCATAGCTTTAATTTCGTTTGTTTCGTCTTCCTCCGAGAATGTGTGCGACTATTGTTCAAGGTTATATCAGCATTTAGGTTGCTGCATCATGCCGCTGTGTCATGCATCGTTTGTTTACCAGCTGCAGCATCACTCGCTCGAGCTCAGGTTTTGTTAGATATCCGTCGTGATCCACGTCGTACAGTTTGAAGGAGACTGCGTGATTTACAAAACGTCAAACGGGCGGCACAGTAGGGGCGGGCAGATAGAGACGGAAAACTTACGTGCTAATCGTTCTTCAGGGGTGCCTTTTATGAAAACGCTGAGGCCATCCACAAACTCGCTTTTCAAGTATATCAGTGCATCAGGTAACAAAGCGTTATGTAAAATGGTTTACATCATACCCAAAGTCGATACACTTGTTGTTGTCAACGTCAAAGGCAGCGTAAAGGCGTTTCAAGAATACGTCGTCGTTTGGTGATACGGAGGGAACGTACTTTCGGACAGTCTATATACGCGACGGTTTGCATCTGTGTCGAAAAGGGGATTGACCATCTGTTCATACCTCTCGAAACACATCTTCGGTGATGCTGCTACTGTCAGAGTGCCTGGCTGCAGACGCTTCCAAGTTATGCCGAAGATGTCGAATCTCTTTCGGGGAGACTGGAGAATACACGCTCGGAAAATCAGCTACGTAAAGTGGCATGTCAATCTACGAGGAAGCTTACAGTGGGTTTTTCGAGCAAGTGCTCGATTTTCTTTGCTTTTGGCCTGACCCATGGTGGGAAGGGTTTTTGGAACCAATTGTTCGCTCTCGCAGGCAACCTCAATGGCGCGGAGATCCAAGGGGTGCGATCGCTGCTACAGGTTTTTTGAATTCATATTCGCGCCTGAAAATCAGAGAAAATTTATGGATATTACTTCGTTATATTTTGGACAGACAATGTCATCGAAATGAACGATAGGACCGAGGCCGTTCTTTTTATAATCACTTCATTCCTCTGCCTTACAATATATAAGACAGCTAAATGGAACCGAGAAATCTCGCTAACTGCATGAATAGTTATGGAAGGAAGCCTTTTGCCCCAAGAGAACCAATTTGAGATTGAGATCACGAGATCCATCCTTCCTTGCCGAATACGACCATCGATTAAGGCGTTCATGCTGCCGATGATATGAACCATCGTCTAATGATCCCTTGGCAGGATATTTAGATAATTCGACCAGGGACACATCTTGGATTTTGCATTATCTTAGCTATTTGGCAAGCGCGAAAAGATAGCAATCTACATTTTTCGAAAACCTGCTGAACTAATGGTAAGTCGTAACCGTAGCAACATTCCACATTTACTCGCTGAGTTGAGCTTTCGTCGTTCTGCCTTTGATAACCGTTTATATTCTGGTCAGCAATCAAACACACTTTGAATATGCTCTCGAACGAAAAAAGAAAAAGAATATAATAATCGTCCTACGAGTTGTTTGCTTTCCAACCGTGCTGGCTAGTGACTCATCAAGCCTTGTTTCGATCCTCTGTCATGCTATCTCGATATCAATCCGCTTCTAAGCTATCTTGCTCATAATTCAGATTTCTGTTGTAAACTACAACCATCGGATTAACTAATATAGACAAGTGCAACTTGAAAGATTATCCCAAAAACGTGCTGGCAGATAGAAATCGACCAGTCCGGATTTGCAGATAAGCATCCAAAAGCCTTTTGCTGTATATTACTGTGCCTCTTGTCCGTTTCTTCTTCTTCAAGCTTACCCGCATATATACCACTTGCTGTCTTCCGTATGTCTGACAGAATAAATAATCGTGTACATGACAAATAAGACACCACCTGTCAAAACAAGGAAGTAACTTAAGAGGATTGAAAACCTGGTACCTCAATATACTGCTTATTTTGATGTCTTTACTCATAGCTAATCAACAGCACAACTCTACACACTACTCTAATGGAACGACTTTCGATCCTGAGTTCTGATCGTAACTTGAGGGCATCAAGCGTAAACAAGGGAACTCAGAGAGAGCGATATGAAGACTATTTTGAAGTTTATGTGTCGCAAATGTAAACCTTCTTGGCTGCAAACCTGGATCTGAAGACTCATAAATTGGAACATGGAAAGGTATGTAGGCGTACTCATGTCAATCCTTCACAAACCCCTAAAGCGCATTAATACCATTCATACTCGTTTAATGCTGTCTTGGGCCCCGCAAGGAACTGAAACCATAAAACAAAGGGAATTGTCAGTTACGGGCCCGTGTCATCTATGACTCGTTTTCCTCTTCTTTCCTCTTCTTTCCTGTTTTCTGTTTTGCTTTACGCAAGATGGAAGGACTGAAAATACCACGTTTTATTCTTTCATTGAACTGTTTTCTGCTCTCCTAGTCTCGCTAAGCATACCTATCTATCATCCATTACTGCTCTTAGCTTTCAAAAAGGCAAAAAAGAAGTAGTTGAAAGAAGCTGCAGAAGGTAGGTGTGAGCAGAGTCCAAAGGGGCACAAGGCAATCTTTTATTGATATATGTCACCCACAGTTATTTGCAAGCACTGTGACGAAAAAGACCACAAGATGAAGACCAATAGAAAGTGCAAGCTTTATACCGAAAGTGGCAAAAGTGAGCACGTTTACGGCACGATCATTCATACCTCGAATTAACGATGTGCTAGTTGGCAAGAAAAGGAAACAAACAGATATAGAAATACGCTTCAAACTACATATAGCAATATGATCGTCGAACACTTCCAGGACAGAGTGGAAAAATTCGCCATATTCAAGCTCCAAAGAGTTATACCAGTAAGGCTACAAAAGCGTTGCGTCTCATGATAAGCATCTATGTTAACTGTTAACCTGTAAAGAATATATCGAGCAATCTTGCACGTAATTAGCTAACGAGTATATTTACGAGGATCTTGCCGGAGGCAATCCCACAATACCGGAGGAGCTACCAGAAGACTGTGATCTCGACATTATCTTAGCGATACATACCATACAAATCTCGCTAAAAGACTATATTCCTGAACCATGCACAACAACTGAAATGGTGGCAAATCCTGGAAGGTTCATTCTTGCGTTGTGTTTTATACTATCGCAGTATATACTGGAGCACGAGCAGGGAAACGAGAAGACCTGCAAGACTTTGCCAAAATTATTT
>NW_027192144.1:860283-929526 GCF_041956525.1 Rhizomucor pusillus | reverse complement strand
TCGTGATCCATGTTTCCGATATCGAAACTTTACTCATTGAGAGACATTTGCGTTATTTGGAGCGCTGGCATCGCACTGTTGCAAGTTTAAGCCCAAAATGGCAAGTGTACATGGACTCTAATTCGAGAAGAATGTTCATTAATTTCTTTCCAGAGGTCCAAATTTGATTCCAGTGTGATGCAAAATTGACGCTCCAAACGCAAACTGTCTGTAAAAATACCTTAGTCTGTCTCTTCTTCTTTGGAGAGCTCATTTCCCACTCACATCGCAGCACACCCAAGTCTCTTCTGTGCTCGAGGAGCCGGTAGACTTTCAATGTAGTAAGGATAGACACAGATAATTGTTGCTATTAGAAGCCTGCATAGGGAATAGATTCCTTTCAGAGGAATGGCACGACCAAGGTCTTGGTATCCATATTTTCCTTCATGCTTCTGTTCTATTGATATTGATGGCGGCATTTCATGGACATTCTGGACTACAAATAGTGCGCCATACGTGTACGTAACACGTATATATCAATATACAATGAAAAGTATGGGATTGCGGGGGCGGAGCAGTTCACTTTCTAGCTTGTAAAACAGATAACGAAAGTATGCATTAGCTGTTACACGAGCAGATAGTATAAGGTTTGCCTTTGAACTTCAGCGCTGTTTACCGACCACTAAGCTAAGCTTCTTAATTAATTTACCATCGCGCCGGATGGCACGACACTCTATGGGATACTTTGTTCGATTCATACCACTTTATATTTACGAAGCTGTCGTATGCGTGGTTAACTACCTGTCAATACTCCTTCGGCCCTCCCTTTCATGTTCGCATTCCTGCTTCTTGTGGTTTTTAGCAGCAGCAGAGAAATAAATGATTCTTATATCTATGCAGCCATTAGAGAAAGGATCCGTGGTGGGTATGTGTGCGCTGAAGGAAGAAAGCAAACAGGAAAAGGAGGAGGGTTGGACGCAGTAGCTAAGCATCTATCACCATCTATGAGCTTGAGTATTTAGTATCTTGCACTGGGAAATGTGAAAAATAGAGTTGCCAAAGAAGGGCTGTAAGATATCGAATATATAAACAATACTTGATTGGACCTTCATCCTTCGAACCGTTCATGCTGTTGGAAATTTTGGTTGGATACGCTGCTGGAATCAAGTGATGATAGCGTGGCTCTGATTGCACAGGCTCAAGTAATGGATCTGGTTTACTCGTAAAGTCTGAATTGTATGTTTAGTACCTCGCTCTGATAAAATCAAGACTAATCTCAAAATTGGGCTGGGGTGCCGCAGTTCACAACAGCTGCGGCATTCAACGTTGGATCCAGCAAATGCTGCGCCTCTTGATACTCATCTCGCTATTCAAGGTCACAACGAATGTATCCGTTACTAGGGATATTGGATATGTACAGTGATAAAGTAGTTCAGGATCGATACACAGACAGATTATAGAGCAAAGTGGCAACCCCTGGCGCACACACATATGCATGTACGTAAAAGGTCCTCCAAGGGCACCACACAGAATGCACCACGACCCCGCACGGGCCATGAAATCTCGGGCTCCCGTGACCTGCCCTCGCTCAATATTTAGTCCCCCCACTCTCCTCATTCCCCTGAAACACGATATCTCTCTATCTTTTCCGCTTATCGCTCACTTGACGGCAGAATGTCGTCAAACATTTTTGACGTTCTTGAAGATTTTGATGATTTTAACAACACATTTTATCGATCATCTACATCCGTTGATATCGACGAACAGGATATTGTGGATGAAGAGGATCATGTCCCTAACAACAAAGCCAAAAAGCGACGGCGACGACGGTTCTGGCACCAGAGAGATTCGCTTGCGCGCAGAAACAGGTTGCTGATGGGCAAAGAAGGCAGTCGTCGACGCCAGAGATGGGATAACAGTAAGTTTGCTGGACTGCAGCAGCTGCATCGAGTAGCATTTACGAACATGATTCGCAGATCATTTCACGGATCATCCTTTTGCTGTTTTTGACGAGGCCGACATCCATATGATGGAACACATCCACCAGCCTAGCTTCCATTGGGTCAGCGATGACCCACAAGTCATTGCAATTCTCGAAAGTGAGGATATGGACGATATCTTGCTGGCAAGTCAGGAACATCTGCACCAAATAGATCAGAGGCAGCATGCTGCGGCAGCAGTGCCACTCACCCGCAATTTACGGCGGATCCTCCGAACACGCAAGATATCACCAGGCATTGTCAATTTTTACGAAGAGCAAATCCTATCTTTCATTGAACATTTGCAGCGTTTGGATGGTGTTTACGCTGCTGATCCAGACGAGGTATGCCTGGCACTGGATATTGCGGATGGATACGCGAGATGGATCGTTCACATCATGTGCGAGTATTATCAACTAGTCTCCTTTTGTAAGTGTATTATCAAACACAGCCATCATCGCCGTAAAGTCTAATCCTTTCCAGCTAAAACGTTGCGGGATCGACGGATATTATTTATTTGCCACCCTCTCCATCGGGCGTGGACACAAGACGACTCCAGCGATGACTGCGTGTTCATAGACACCGAGACTCTAAACCACTTCTGGAGATTACCTCCACAGCGGTTTTCAGAGTACTTGTTTCCTGCGACGTAGAAGAAGGAACAGTAAAAAGAGTCTCCGGCTAGAAACGTGTTACCAACCAAAATGTAAATTCCTAACAACAAGTATAAAGCAAGTACCTGGGTTTAGAGAATATTCTCTCAAACATCATCGACTCACGCGAGCGCCGGTCTGAATAAACCGGGAATTCGACGGCAAGCGAGTAGCACAACGCCTCGAATTCATCCTGAAATTTATTGCACCTAGCACACGAAAAGATACAACGCTTTGTGCAACTTCCTTCTTTGTTGCTCTGTTCCTTTTGGATCGCTAACATCCAGAAATGTCAAGCTTTCGCATAGGTTTTCATGATTTCTCTGCATGCATATAAAAGTTTCGAAAGACGAGTCAACTGGAGTTTCTTCTTTTGATATTCGCTTCGAGCATTTCGTCTCCAGCTTATACTTCCAAAATGCTGCGCCGATGACGTCGCAACCATTGTGGTGAAACCGATCATGTTCGACGTTCCAGAAGACTATGCATCTACAACAGTGCCGAAGCGTACGTATCGCATGTCATACTGCGGTATATTATCATTGAGTGCTGTCAGTTGATATATAGATTACAAAGTAGATTGCATTTTCGATAACAGTGGGTAATTATCGAGATCATATTTTTGAGCAGAGGCTCTTCGATAGCCGACTTTATACAGCCCTATTCCCACATCCGGATCGTTCTCGCCTACAATGCCTAATCTTAAGACTACGGCTCTGGAACCCAGACAAATATGGCGAAGCTGCATGATAAAACGACAATTCAGACTTCCCTATCCTCAATATCGACGAATCTTCAAAACTGCAAGTAATCAATAAGATGTATCCAATGACCTAGAGATATTATCCCCTGCTGTTAACAGTAAATATAGAACTTCGATGGCCGGTGCAAAACAAGTTCACATAAACCTGGAATCTCGATAGTGGATGCGAAACCAGTATTGGGAGAGACACGCGAGTCTATTTCGGCGCAATGCACTATCCAAAACCTACAAAATTGGCTTAGAGGTAAGCACGTTCGGTGGAAGCTCCTGGAGGAAGATTGAAAACTCCAAATAGCGCTCTACTTACAGTACAACACAGGAAGATTCGTACGCCTTGCATATCAATGGACAGGTTCACAAAAGATATTGTAGTATGTACTATGAAACAGCATTGGATGTTCCGGATGTAAGCATTGTCTCTGATAACAGTTTAGATGCGTATAAAATGAGCAATCCCCGTATATTTCTTTTTTCTCTTTATCTTTTACAGAAATAATGAAGAGAAATGATATGGTAAGCTAGAACATCAAATCTTTTAAGATTGCAAACGATTGACCCGTTGATGCAGATTGAAGCATGCTTATATATACCTCTTGACCGAATTATGCTTGCAGCTTCTCTGCTCTCTGGCGTCTTCCCCTGGGCTCTGTGATCTCTTGCATGCTCTATACAAGTCATTGAAAGGCATGGTTGCCTCTGGATTTCCCATGCTGTCTGCCAAAATCTTACTCATATTCTATGGCAGCAAGTGCATATCATTCTATCCAAGCAAGTCTTCTCTTTGTATGTAGAAGCATCCCCTCAAAAATGCATTTTTTTTACATTGTCTTTCTTCTTTGCCCGCGTTTGCCTGCCCTAACACGATGCGTGGCCCCCGCTGAAAGCGGGAAAATAAATAAGAATTCACATGCGATCTCGACGCATACCAAATTCGGGAAAAATGTTTGTCATCTGAGTGCGAGTGTGTGGGGGCGGCCAAAGTGCCCACCTCCCTTTCTCACCACTCGTTGCTCTCTCTACAATCACAGTCGACATGCCGTCACCTCCAAAACCTTGGGAAGTTAACAATTCTGGAGGCGGTACTACACCTGTAGCAACACCAGACAGCAACGCTGCAGTCACTTCACCTACAACTGCGGCCAATTTGACGACTTCTGCAATTGGCGATGCGCCGCCGGTCCCAGCTAGAACATCGACAACAGCTTCGGCTGTAAGCACCTTGAATCGGTCAGGAGGTATGCTTTACAATTAAAATCGCATACTCCCTTGATTGATTGGAGCTAAACACTGATTTTTTGTAGCATACGGCACTTCAAGCTTAATGGGCGGTTATGGCAGCGGCTATAGTTCTGGATACGGTGGATATGGCTCTTACAGTCGATACGGTGGATACGGTTCATACGGCGGATACGGTGGCTACGGAGGTTACGGTTCCGGATACGGTGGATACGGCTACAACCGGTACGGATCCATGTACTCTTCGCCTTACAACCGCATGTACGGCGGCGGACCAGGCGGACCAGAAGAGCCTGGCTTGATGCAACGCATGGAAGCAGGCACTCGCCCTGCGTTCGAAGTTATCGAACAGATTGTTGGGGCCTTTGGCGGTTTCGCGCAAATGCTCGACTCGACGTTCATGGCGACTCACTCGAGTTTCATGGCCATCATGGGCATGGCCGAGCAGCTCGGATATCTAAAGAACTATCTAGGCCAAGTATTCAGCATTTTTGCCATCTATCGACTTGTCAAGCGCACCATCAACAGAGTCACCGGTCAAGTTGAACCGAGCGAAATGAACCTGAGCGAATTTGAGCGCTTCGACGCTGGACGCAAGATTTCCCGCAAACCGATCCTCATTTTCTTGTTCATGGTCGTCGGCCTGCCTTACCTCATGCATAAGTTGATCAAATACATTACAGAAAAGCAGCTCGCACAGCAGCAGCAGCAACAGATGCAACAGCAAGGCGGCATTGCTGCCGATCCAAATATGCTTCCGGCAAAGATTGACCCCTCCAAGCTCGAATTTGCACGAGCCATGTACGACTTTAACGCCGAGTCGCCCATGGAGTTGACGTTGAAGAAAGGAGATATTATCGCTATCCTTTCCAAGACCGACCCTGTAACGAACGCAGTTAGCCAGTGGTGGCGTGGACGCTTGCGGGACGGTCGCATGGGCATGTTCCCCGCCAACTATGTTGAAATAGTACAAAAGGCTGGATCAGCCTCCTCAGACGAAACCCCAAATACTACAACCAACCCCACCGCAAGCCCTACCGCGACGGACGCCGCTTCGCCGAAAGCCGTGTCCACCTAAAAAACGATACGACATGATACGACTCAAAGTGAAGAAAAAAATGAAATTTTTCTTGTTAGCAAAAATAGAATAACCTCGCTCCATTCTATGATACCACGTAGTAACCGATATATTTCCCTACCACCATCCTTCTTCTTTTTTATCCCCTCGTCCTCTTTTTGTTTTCAATTAAAGTCATTTCGATCTTATATAATCTTAGCTGTATGTTTTCAGCATCATTGCTTGCGTGTGTGTATATGTTTGATATGCGGTATATATTTACGTGGTATGATTACTATTTACTACATCGATTATTATTGCTACAAAAACCTGATTCTCAGTCTAGTTTCCCTTACAACGACTTGATCCGGCCATTCTTCCACAAGCATTTCGAGCCATTTCCGTCGAGTTGACTCATTCAGAGACTGTACCCAGGTATCCACTTTAGTGTTCCGCTGGACGACAGCCCAGCGCACGAGGATGTTATCCTTGAGCACATCTCCGGGGGACAATTCAGGGACCTGGTTCAAGAACAGCATGATATCTGCACGATCTGCATCGACGATGCGGCCGGCACTCGGGCGAACAAAGTAACGTTCCATGAGCGAGGACGACGAACCTCCGCCCATGATCCTGGAACCAGTAGAAGACAGCCATGATTTTTGGCCAATGGGAGCAGCAGATATCGAGGACGAGGATGATGTGGAGTGTCTCCGCTTTGCGCTGGTAAGTGCGGCGTTGCTGGTGAGAAACTTGTAAACAATGACATAGTCGTCAGGCACGGCGTTGTAGAGCGAAAAAGTCAGCGTCTGTCCGCGTTTCAGCGGCGAGCAGAATGAAAGTTTGGGAGTCTTGTGATGCGGAATGAAGGGCGCTCGCGAGGACATGCGGGTGAAAATGGTAGGATTATCATCGTCGGTGATGACGCTGTGACCACTGTCCCCTTGCAGAATCTGAAGATACGGCGGCGATGGCGGCGGTGCAGGAAGCTCGTTGCGAAACCGAGGCACTGGGCTAGGTTCTTGAAACGTCACCCGTATTTGCTCGCCGTCGTCGTCGTCCATCGTCTTCATCTGCTCATGCTGCTGCTGCTGCTGTTGCCGCCGCCGTTGCATCATAAGGTACCGCCTGCGTTCTCGCCGTCTGATGACTTCATCGGAGTCTTCTCTGTTTAGTAATATGCCCTGTTGCTGTGGAGGTGTTGCTTCATCTTTTGTATTCTCATCTGCTGCTGCTGGTTGTTTTGATGACTGCTGGTGGTGATGAATGCTTTCGGATGTGGGTGACGGCGGCTCTGACGAGGTACTGAAGAAAAATCGTTTAATGAGACGGGAGGAGTAGGAGGAATTAGATGAACCGATCGAGTCTGCATCCTGGACGCGACGGGCAGGAATCCAGTTTTTTATATTTTTCCACAGCGTTCGTTTATCAAAAGCTGACATTGACAGAAACGACCGACTGCTCTTGGCGCTCGTTGCACTTTTCTCGCTGTACATTGAGGCCGCGTAGTATTTTCTTCTCATTATTGCACCAAAGAAATATATTAGAAAACACGAAAGAGAAACAAGAGAGAGTGAAAAAAAAATGGAGAGAAGAGAGAGAGAGAAAAAATGGCCACAAATTTTGTGGGTGAGGACGGGGGAAGGGAATGTTTTTCATTGTTTGGGTGATATCCTGTAACTTGCCTGACAGTAGTGTGAATGAGTGAAAAGTCGTCTTCACTCATTCAAAAATTTAAAGAGTTCACTTGAGCAACGCTCGCTCGTTCCTTCTTCATTCTTTCTGGTTTTCATTATCCAATGTGAAATGATCATACAGAGGTGTGCGAGCTCTTTTGTTGGGCGTAATTGCCATTGGCATTGCTTTTTTACTCTGAAGGCGCCCCGGCTTTCTTTGCATGTTTCCGGCCTCCCAGCGACGTTCTCCTCGGATATCGGAAGCCGCTTCCGACTAGCATCGTTCCGACTTGAAACAAATGTCTGCTTGCTTTTCCACATTGTTGTTGGTTTGTGTCCTTCAATGGCGTTAAGGATTTTTTCTTTTTCTTTGATAACGACGATAATGGCGCTGGTTAAGGCTGTTCTCTTATCATTCGTCCACCGCTTTTCGAACCGGTGCAACCTTTATCTTGTGTAATAATCTAACGTACTCGTCGCAAAAAGAGAAAAAAGGTTCCATTTGACAGCGCTAAGCCTTTTTGTTAAGGCGACTAAACGGCTAAAAAAAGTCTTGTCGTGTCGATAGTCATTTTTTTCTTTGCTTGTTTCAAATCCGATGAAGTACTACTACTACTACTGAAACACGGCAATAAATTAGATAACTTATTATGTTTATAAGTTTACGGAGATGAATATGTCAGTTGCGAAAGGCTATTCAGGGAAGACTCGGTCACCATTCGCGTAGTGGGATCATGCAGCATGGTATAGGTCAGCAGCCACTGCAGTCTGTTTGCGATCCTGAAGGGGCAAGAAGGGATTGCAATGAATATTTCGTCAGTACATATATATATATATATATATATATGAATATATACATCCCTTCCCTCTTCCAAACCCCGGGCACGACCGCCTCACACACACACGCTTTTTTACGCCTAATATACTTTACCACAAACCAAACTGCCACCACCGCAGGCTCTGTTTTTCAAAAGCTCTCAGTGCACGGAACCCATCGCCAAACGAGAGTCCACGCACACCATTGACATTCCGGCCGTAAAGCTGCAGCCACTCCCTGTTTGGCCGCAGCGCAGTATATGCCAGAGCCTGCGCGACTCTGTTTGTGTAAATTGGCAGGCTGAGCCAATCCTTGAGCGATCTGTACAACAGCGGGAAACGGTAGGGTGTAGTCAACGGCGACAACCGGAGGTGCATCACGAGCGTGGCAGGGAAGGCGACCATCCAGTGGTAGCCTAGACCGCGCAGTGCTGTTGTGCTTTGGTTAATAATAATAATCTCACGAGACGATTATATCCAAGAGAAATTCTTTCGACGACATACATGCAAAGGTATCCAGCATGGTGATTTTACCCTGATGTTGCCGATCAAAATATTCCACGCGAACAGCCAGATCGGATGATGCATTGTCATTGGTGTTGGTGGTATCTGGCTGCTGCGAGGGTAAGGAGTTTGTGGTGGTGATGACGACGCTGTTGTTGTCATCTGCTACGACGACGGGTACTGTCTCGTCCAGGTTTGACAGGTTGTTGTCTGGTGTTTCGATGGCCGGTGGTGCCGGTTCCCGCTGCTGCCATTGTTGTTCAGTTTTGTGATCATGATCATCATTTATCACCTGTTCCTGATTTTTTTGTTGCGTGGCTGTTGTGACAGAAATGGCGGGAGCATCATCAATTACTGCTTCCTTTGCAGACAATCCAGACTCTTCCTTGATAGGGTCTACAATGGTCGCCGCGGTGGTAGTAGATGTGGACAGTGGTTGTGTCTCATCCTGCCCTATCTTCAACTCATCGACTGATTCTGTGTAATTCAAGGATGCATCGGTAGCAGTGCTGGCGGGCTGAGAAGCAGCGGTGAAAGTATCGGGTGATGCGGGTGGTGATAGTTCTGCAACAGAAATATCGTGTGACCGCCACCGCGACGAGCTATTATCCGAAAGGAGGGAAGCTGTTGTTGCAGAAGAGTTGTCATTCTTTTTTAATGATGATCCATGTGCTGCTGGACGTGCAGATCTCGATGCCGTTGGCGTAGGAGGTGGCATAAATGCGATAGCGCCTGGACCACGCACAGTCATCGCCGGCCTCCTTTTTGTGGTGGAGGTGGTGGTTGGCGGCGCTGAAGGTGCACTGAGGAGCCGGCTTCGTCGTCCACGCGATGTGGTTGTGGGTGATGTAGGAGGTGATAGATGCTTATTATGCTGCTCTTCCTCTTCTTCAATGCTCACGCTGCTGGACTCGTCAGTTGAAAGAGCACTGGCGTTGGATAAAGTACGATCGCGCTTGCGGCGGCGCACGGTTCGCTTCAATTTACGCCATCAGCCCGTTATACTTGCATGCCAAAAACGGTGTGTAAATGGTTTTACCTCGAGGAGGTGCTTGACTTTGGTGCTCGCTCTCTTCCTCAAGCTGACGTGCTGAGCGTGATCGTCTGCATCCATAGTCGTTGAAAGATAAGGAAACAGAGTGAGAGAGAGAGAAAGAGAGGAAGAGGGGAAAGAGTGTCGGCGAAAAATATTAGATGCATTATCTTTCACTGTGATGGTCTGGATTGCCTCGTGATGTCATTTGTATCGCTCAAACTCTAAACGCTGCTGCTGGCGCTCTAAAATTCACGTTCTTTTCTTTCCGTCGTCAAGTAGCCAAATCGAAGCACATGCCCGCTAGTGCGGGTATACTTCGCCGCACACACGCCAAAAGCCCGTTCCTTCGCTATACTATTCCTTCTATTGCTTGTCATCCGACCTGACAAACCGCGGCAGCTTTCCAGCTGTCTGATCGAAAAGCATGTGCAACGAACGGGGGAAAATTTTTTATTAATGCCCAATACACCAGCAAATATAATAAGAGCGGAAGTGGTTTCCCGGTAGCAGCTGCAGGTTTGTGTCGATCCTCGGTTAAAATTGTAAATCCTGGAGCGCGCCGCGGGCAAGCAAGCAAGCAAACATTTTATGATGATTATGGAAAGCTGCAGGAGTCTATTTGTAACAAAAAAAAGCTTACTAGAGTTAGATATCTGACGACTCTTCCCAACATCAGTGGTAGCCGATGTTGTTTTGGTAAACGTAAGCTGCCAGGGGAAAAAAGCAATGATGACGATACTGCCCTGATTTCACCTTATCGTAGTTAATCAGGCCATTTGAGATGCACCGTTGGTTTGTTGTCAAACATATAAAGTTATGAAACACGCTTTGATCAAAAAGGGTCCAAAACAATAAAAGCCAGCACGGTTTGAATTGCATGCAGCCGCACCGGTTTCCTCGTCGGCTCACCTGCTGCTGCAGCGTGGCCTTCGGGAAGCATGCCGTTTTGGAGCGAAACGAACATCATTTCCTTTAAACTGCAAAGAACCGCGTCCCTCACCCCCTAATCTGCACTCGGCATGCACTGAAATTAAAAGGTCTACAAGTTTGATAATGTGACTCGACGTTCTCTTCATCGAATAAGACATTCCTTGCTGGGTGGAGATAAACAAAGTACCACTTTGCTACTGGGAAAAACAGTTTGAACCGATGATGTCGGTCATCAGTCAGGCGATAAAATTTGGGGGGTTTGTTGCAGAGGGGTTCTAAAAAAGTTTACAATGCGCCACAGCAGCAGCTGAAGATCCATCATGCTACTACTACATTGTTTCCATACGCCGCAGCCTAGCAAGGCATACATTCATCTCAGCAAAGATGCTTGTTATGTTCACATATCTAATTTCACGATACATCCACGACAGATCTCTGCCACAAATCAGCAAGGTCGTGCGAGCATGCAGTTCATTGCACGTCCGAGTTCCACCAGGTCTGAGATAAATGAATATTCCGGTGTCACAAGTGCATTTAACCAGTAGCAAATTCCAGATGAAAGAAAAAGAAGAGTAGACCCCAGAATCAGCTTGAATTCATCAACGCTGCTGATGAGATCGATCTTTTTCTTGGTGGTTGCGCTGAGAGTTACACTGCCACCTACAACCACGAGCGATTATCCTTGCTTGCGCGGAATTAACTAAAGTGGAATTCCCGTTTGGCCGACGACTACAGTCCTGTAGTGGTAGACTGATTCAACTCCAAGCAAGCATGCTGGAAAAAATATCCGTGAGGTCTCTCAAGTGATTGATCCGGTCGCGTAACCAAATTGCCTCTTGCGCATAGCAGTGACGCCATAAAAAGCAAGTAGCTACCGTTGACAGCAGTTGGTGAGATACATATTGATTATGCTACTGAAAAAGTGTCCACGTAGTCGTCTCTCATAAAGCACAACGTCATCGCAACGAGGGCGAACTGTATATAGCGTATCCCCGAAATATTGGATTAAGAAGATAAAAGTGTATACAGACAGCAAGATGTCATGGACCTAGTTGTTTAGACGGCCCCTTTGTGAAACATCTAGACGTAAAAATAGAAGAGTGGTGCGTACCCAAACCTGCAGGGTAGGTGGATTCAGGGACATGGACCGAGAGGAAAATGGATATGCTATTCGTTAAGACGATCCAGGCTACGAATAAGCTGTGCTATCTTTTTCTTGGATCTTGTCCAAATGGAATGTGTGTGGTTGAAGAACGTTATTCCGTCATGTGCAAGGAATACAATGCATTTTGGTTTACCGCATGCCAAAGTGCAACAGCATGCAATGGCATATTTCAATGCAGCAATGGATGCCTCCGCAGCCAGTTCGGGTAGATCACCAAGTTGGCTACAATACTCGACAATGATTCTTTCGGGAGATAATGGATGATAATTGTGCTGTTGACCTTTCAAATAAACATTTCTACATAGTGGCATTCTTTCCGTTGAACCAGAGTCGGGTTCGCTCAGCCGACTGGATTTGGGAGGTGGGCGTTTGTGGCTCATATCCATGTTACCGCCGAGTCTTTACAAAATTGTACCTGGAGCAAAAAAATAAAAAAGTTTCTGTATATCTTTGAACCTTTGCCAGAAATGTGCTAGTGCGAAATGGATAGGTATATGCGGCGAAAATGCTGCTGCTCCCGAATATGGTTGGTTTCCAGTTGTGTATCTTGCTGCGTCCCCCCACCTTCCGTATGCCGTCGCGGCCCGTGCGAAACTCATACCCCCACTTTTTCCCCCCACTCACCCAAACAGACTCCTCAAAGCGAACGTTGGGAGCCGCAACTGTTCCTGAAAAGGGAAATAGGCTACCCAATCAGGCGAGCATTTTTCGAAACACCGAAATGTCTGGTCTGGCCCTTTGATCGCACGGGACAAACCAATTGCTTACCTTTGGCTCTCTTGTGTCACGGTTCGGGTGCTGTACATTGTTAAAAGCAACGGAAGCAAAGTGATAAAGGAACGACAAAGCTTGAACAGCGTTGCGGTTTTATTGTTAAGCTTGAGGAGAAGAGATGGTTAGCATAGCAACCAAGCAAAAAGAAAAAAGGAAAATGTACTAGAATCGAAACAAACCGTTTGTTCGCGAGTGAGTGGAAAGGGTCCGTACTTCTCTGATTTTGTCTAGGCCCTCTCTCTCTTCTCGCTTAACCTTCTTCTTCTTCTTTTCCTTTCCTCCCCCCACCTCCTTCCCTTTTGCTCTCTCGACATCTCTGCAACCTCATGACGCGCACGACACCGCCATCACTGGACGACCCGCCTCCAGGAACCTCAAGCAATAGCCGAACACAGTTTGCGTTTATACCCCGTTTTATACAACAGCAGCAACAACAGCAGCAGCAACCACCACTGTCGGCAAGCACGTCGTCGTCGCAGCAACAACAACAAACATTTGGTCAACGGTTCAAAGCAGCACTTCCATTTCCTCGATTCTATTCTGGTCCATCCGCCACTATTGGTCCAATTACGCCACCTATCACTTTTCACGATCCATCCAATTCATCCGCATTTTCATCATCATCAACATCAACATCATCAGCATCCATATTACCATCGCCCTTGCCAACACCGACATCTACCTCCTGCCGCGGCATCGGCGAGTCCGCAGCCGCGGCTGCACAGAAGCCAACAAAACGGCGGCGTTTATGGGACTCTACACACGTTATACACGACGCACACTGCTGCATGTTTAGAATTACCTTGGATTCCAAGGGAACGATAGGTAAAATCCTGGCAATTATGCATTCGTCGATGTCAAAAACTAAATCGCCCTCCTCCATCAAAGCCGCCCTCTGTTATTTACCGACTCGGTTTCAGGGTCTAATCGAATTTTATCACACTGTAAGTCATCTCGCTCGAAGAAAAAGCGAAAAGAAAAATGTAATACTCAATAATTTCTCTGCAGGAGATCCCGATACCATACCGAGGGCTGGGAATCGGCGACGTGATAGCGACGCAAGCATTTCGGTGGGCCGAAGCATGCGATCTGCTTGTCATTCCAAGCTGTCCCTTTGTAAAACGTCATTTAGCTAAACATACATCGTACAATTGCGTAGTCAAAAATGAAGATGAGGGTATAATGCGGCTAATCCAAGATAAAAGTGGTCTAGTTGTTGTGGAAAAGTAAAAAGCACGTACACATATATCATCTGTGGTTCCTTTTTTCCCTCTCTCTTTTCCTCTATTCAAGGTCAAGCAAATATGATCCAAAATCGTTATCACCTACTGCTAGATCTTTATATGTACGGAGCTATCGCCGTTAGCATTAAAGAATGTGCAGCAGAGAAAGATAATGCTCCTGGCGACGAGTCGCGAGCTGCTTGCACGAGGCTAAATGACATCCTTCGTTGGATTGATTGAGTACATTGCATCGCATATAATTTTCTGTTTTCTCTGTGATGGTAGCAGCAACAAAGAAAAAAAGATGAACTTAAACGGGGCATTTATCCTCTATTGATTGTCGTCTAAGGACACCAGACAGTTAATTGGCGGCTGGAGAGAAATGAAACAATGCGCGCGCGGATCTCCGCAATCAATTGTCGCGCCGCTGCGCGCGTCTTTGTCCTCTCTCTCACTCCTTTAACGTACCTGGCGCATCGCAATCGAGCTCCCCGCAAAAGAATGGCCTTTCCAGATGGACGGAACCCATGCAGTAAATGCGAGCAGGGCTACACCGACATTTATCGACTCGTTGTCCGATCAAACGCCTACGGCGGTCAAAAGTACCTGATCCATGCTCATCGCCATGAGAACCTGCAGCACATTTTGCTGCGGGTCTGCGAGCAATATCCGTCAGAGTGGACAAAGGACACGGTGTATTATTTTTACTTGGATATTGGAGGCGCATACTATGCAGTGGAGCACGCGTTTTGGCTTCGAGGTAAAACAATGCAGCAGCGCTCAAAAACCTTTTGTAAGAGATCACATGTCAAGTGACATATTTTTGACAGATAAGGACCAAGTCCTGATCACAACAGTCAGTAACCTTAACGAGCTTCCTGATATAAGCATGAATGCAGGTACTAATTCTTGGCTGCGGATTTGGCTTCCCGATTTGTACCTTCCTAATAACATTATTTAGTTCACGCTAGCTTGCGTCCAAACGTGCATTTGCAGCCACATCAAGAAGAAGGTATCCAGCGCATGATTACCATGGAGCGATCCCAACGTGGTGGAATTTTGGCAGACGATGTAAGCATTATACACACTGTGAATTGGTGGTGTGGTCAAGGATAATCTTATTAAATGACATTCGCAAAAAAAAAAAAAATGATAGATGGGTCTCGGCAAGGTAAGACAGCATACAACTCTGCAAAGCAGGTAAAATTGGTTGAGGAAGAGTAACATGACTGGCTAGACATTGCAAATGCTTTCCCTGATCATGCGTCAACAATCCAAACTGAATATGCGTTCTTGCACATTGGTCGTCGTACCGTCCCGAGGTGTAATGTATCAGAGTCAACATTGATACGGTTAAGAAATTATATTTAACGGTGGTACAAAAGGTTGCCGATCAATGGGCCGAGGAGATTCGTACAAAAACCACGTATGGCAGTATCCCATACTTTATCTACAATGAAGAAACAGTTGGTCTTTTAGAACGTAAATCTTGCTGTAATAATAATTCGTGATAGATTATATGGCTCATACTTTGCTTCTTATGCATAGAACCCGTTTTCCGGGTTGTTATTACTACCTACGATAGGCTGCGTGCAGAATATCGTAACCGGCAAATAAGCGGCATGGCAGCACCGTTGATCGATATGGAGTGGTTCCGCGTTGTCCTTGGCAAGTATTATTCTTTTGTCAAGTCTGTATTAGCACACTGCTGACACAAGGCTCCACGCAACACTTTTTTCGAATAGATGAATCCCACAAAGTACGATCCATGAAAACTCTAGTAACAGAATCCGTCTTGGAACTGCAAGCGAGATACCGCTGGTGTATCACGGGTACTCCGTTGCAGAACGATATCTCAGAGTTGCACCCGATTTTTGCTTTTCTGCAGATAAATATTCCTCTTAAGCAAAGACAGAATGTCGACTATATTTCCACGGTCCTCAAGCAGCATATGGTGCGACGAACAAAGAAGTCGCTGCAAACAGCCCTCACTATCCTTCCACAGAGAGAGAACAGAGTAGAACTCCAGTTCACCGATGCAGAGCGAGCCCTGTACGACTATCTAGAACGAGTTCTCTACAAACAAATTCAAAACTGGCGCAGGAATGGACATGCAGAGAACGCCCGGACAGCGTCTTCGTTGCTGTATCTGCGCCTCAAACAAAGTAAGTCGGTTGGCGGAAGCATTTGGCTGCATGCGACATTGCTTAACATAGTATCAGCTTGTGGACACTACCAGATCTTGCTTTCAAAGTTTCCAAACCTCATTCCGATGGTGCAGAGCGGGCAAGAGAACACGCTCGTAGAGACTCTGAACACCGATGATAGAACGCCTGCGGAACGTTCCACTGCACAGGATGAAGATACAGAACTGAACGAAGTCATGGATGTCATTGGCGACTACTAGTAAGTATCAACTTACGTAAAACGAAAAGAAGGAAGATTGACGCGCAAATTTACACTTAGCGAACAATTTGGAGATGAGAACGAACTGCCAGACATGGGTGCTTTGCAAAAGTTGCCGTTTATAGGACACTCGACAAAAGTAGCATGGCTCATCCGGTTCCTTAAAGGGACTTTGCAAAGGAGTGTTTCTGACAAGATTGTTGTCGTGACACAATTCGTGGATCTCTTGCTTGTCATTTCAAACGTCCTGACGACAATCAATATCCGCCATTCTTCGTGTAAGGTGAAATGTCTACGTGCTTTTTTTTAGGGACAGAAGAATTTCTGAAGAGAGAAATAGATCACGGCGACATGTCATCAACTGCAAGATCCGTGAGCTTACGACAGTTTAACCACATGGCCGAGTATCGGGTAATGCTCCTTTCACTGAAGGCAGGCGGTATCGGGTTGAATCTGCAGCGAGCGAATCATATGGTGATTCTCGATCGCTGGTGGAATCCAGGTAAGATTTCATACAATGATCTGTGCGCACATTGTGATACTAAGTTTTTTCTTTAATGTCTTGCATCCCAACAGCCACAATGGGTAAGATTGGCAACATTCAGTTAGATCAAAAATGATATCTGATAGTTGTTTTTAGATCAAGCCATCGCGCGTATTCATAGAATGACGCAGCTCAAGCAGACGTTTATTCACACAGTCGTCATCAAGGACACCATTGAGGAAGGTCTCCTGGATAACGTGCTCGCAAAAAAAAGTGCATTGTTCAAAACAGTTGTGGAGGAGGAAGACGATTTCGCGGCGCTGGTCGACGACGACTTTTAATCCTACCTCTGTCCGTTTCTCACATTTGCTCTTGCTTTCTGTCATATACCCCACTTGTACAGCGCCATGTTCCTTCTCACTGCCCGCTTAATTATTTTCATTGATGTATATACGATTCTTTGAAAAGACCAAATGAAATGCAAAGTAGCTTGCAATGCCACTACTTTTGCTCTGTTGCGAACTGAACAAAGCACCACTCTGACAACGCCTGGTTTGAAAACGTGATATCCAATGGCATTTATATTTTAGCATCGCTGTTAGAACCACAAGGGTCTAATTTGTAGTAGGGAATGCAAAAATGGCCAAAGAAAAACTTGCTCAGATGAAGAGCACACGCGGTGGAGGAAGAGTGAAGGAACAAGGATAAAGGCCTATCCTTAAACGAGAGAGAGAAACTTAGTGAATGTTTGTTATTTTCCGCCACCTCCTGCATGAGGGGGAGCTTGGGCCATCCGCACTGCAGGATGCTTTTATCTTTGCATCGAGAACGTGGTAGTGACAACAGCGGCGTGCTGTACCAATTGCTGCCGCCGCCATAGATTTCGGAGTTTCAAGGGAAATATTGTCCTCGAAGTCGATCATGTGTTGCTATAGCGACAATATCTTCGGGAGCCTATCGTTTTTCTTTTGCTTTCTTTTCTCTTTTCCTTCTTTCTGCTCTTGACAATTTCTCACTATTTTATCGATTGGGCCTCGATCTGAGCGAGATTCAACACGAAGTAGGCGGGAAACAGAGAACTCTTGTCGGCAAATGTGCTATTGATACACGAAACCCAAGAACGAGGAATTCAGAGTTCTACAAAAAATAAAAATACACCACATACAAACCTCACTACTAGGAGTACGGGCATGCAGGACAGCAAGTGGTCGCCATCTCAGGAATCAGCACCTGTCTACCTTCCACTTCAGAGCAACAACTATGCTTACCGCGAAGCCCTCGACGGGTCAGGGCCGAACGAAGGCGAGACGACAATGCATAGGTAAGTTTTTTTCCACTACTACACGGCCCTTTTTTTTTATTTGGGACCCTTAGTGGCCATGCCCAGAATGGAAAGAGGACAGTGAACAATAAGGCAGTTTTTACTTGAAATTGACGTTAAATTTTCCGCGTATAGGATGATGTCTTCTCTGACACAGCCAGGAACGCCTCGGCCAGATACCATCTCGCTACCACCTACACCGCTCGTCGATGGCAACAAGTCTCCGCCGGAGCGGCCGAGCCTCCAGGCACGCCCGGCCAGTTTCACGAGCATGTCAACTTTCCCGTCCCATCCATATCAACTGGGCCCTCCAATCAGAAAGCGCAGAGCAGACTCGATCTTCTCGTTTGAGATGGGGCCGTCTTTCTCGAGCACCAAGCAACTCCACGAACTGTTCAGTTTAGATCAAACCAATGGGTAAAAAATCATCGAATATTTTTCTCGGCGTCTTATTGGTTGATCTCACCATTAGAATTAAAGATACCAAGTGCAACTTCAGGCCAAGATGGACCGCGGATTTTTCCGGGCGGATCAGGACTGGGCATGTTACCGTCGCAACTACTTTCAAGTCAGCGCGACTTTTGACGTCCACGGCATCAATTACCTCTTGCAAGGCCCCGAGGTGCCGTGCCTGCTGCGGAAATCAGACCAGCAGCAGCAGGAACTTCGCCAAGTTGATTACTTCTCAATCGGTGTCAGCGCCTGCGTATCCAATAATACCGACAAGAAAATTGAACTCGTGCAGCATACCCCAAAAAGAGACAAAGGTCCACAAATGGTACCGAAACCGCAGGCCGTGCGCGCAGGTGGCAACCTGCACCTCGCTTCCGTAGGCTCGAGCCACCACATTGTTACCTTTGAGAGAATGCAGTTCAAGACTGCCACAGCAAACAACGGCAAACGGCGCGCGGCACAGCAATACTACGAAATCGTTATTAGTCTCTATGCCAATACCTGCCACGGAGAATCAATCTTGGTAGCAACTTGCCACTCGGCGCCTCTCGTCGTCCGCGGCAGAAGTCCAGGTCACTATGCGGATTCACATACCCGATACAGACATAGCTTGACTGCTGCTGCAGCCAATGCTCCCCCGCCTCCCCCGCCTCCCCCGCCGCTGGGTCATCATCACCACCACGACCAGCCTAACGGTAACCACCCTGCTGCTGGTAGTATGATGCCACCACCTCCGCAACCGGACAGAGCAGCGCATTTGCCACCACCACCACCACCCGGAGCAACTCAGGCAAGGTTCATGAGCTTGCCAACCTCACCTGTCAGCGACTTTGGACCCTACTCGCCCTACAGCAGCTATGGATACCACGTCGCATACTCACCGCATGCGCCAGAACCGCCGCATCACCAACCGCCGCCGCCACAGTCGCATATAAGCACTTCAGGAGTACATTATCCTACTCACGCGTCGCAGCAAGACCAGTCATCATATTTTGCTCGACCAGAGGACAAGGCGATGATGCCTCCTCCCCCTCATCCTACGCAGCAACAGCAGCAACAGCAGCATTCGTTGATGTATGACAGGTCATCGCCCTATTACGGAGACTCGTCGTATCCTCCCACCAGGGACAGCGGGGAGATGCTGGACGATAAACTGCCTTCAACGAGCGTACCGTCCTCTGCACCAGCAAGTTTCTCAACAGCGCCAGGATACCCGCCTTATCCTTACGAAGACTACGGCGCTTCGTATACTCCTCCCACGTCATCGTAAAAATCACATTACGCGGCTGGTCCGTCTTTTCTTTCTCTTTTTTGCACAACAGGACGAAGAGGGTGTGTGTATGTGTGGTAAAATGGTAAGGCTATCATTTAGGATTTCTCTCTCTCTTTCTACGGTCTTATATAGTCTCTTTTTGGTATTTTATTTCTATCCATATATCACATATATCCATTATAGCTTTCTTATATGCATATGCTTCCCTGCTAGTCTACCTTTCCGTTTCTCTCTCTACTATGTACACTTTTTACTTTGCTGCTAAATCAAGAGCTTGTATTCTCAGCTGATGTTCCTCCGGTATAAATTATGCTCAATCATGTGTAACAAAAACGTAATATTGGCGGCTCACATCCCCACCACCATCGAGCATTTTTTTTTCTCCTCCACCTCTCTCTTCCCGATTCAACAAGATTGTCAACTGATTTATGTACGCGAACAAGATTTTTAACAAAGCCAATACATATTTGTATTAGGAGAGAAGAAAAATAATCAATTTTGAAAAAAGGCCCTCTGGATTATTAGCAATAAATGGGGACGATCCTTTATATCCAATAAAGTACAACAGTGATGGAGCAGTAGTGCTGGTTTCTCTTTCCAGAAGAAAAGGAGGAAAAAGTTTAATCGAGCCAAATGTTGCACAAACCCACATTTTGAATGCTTCTTCTATGCAAGGACGATTACAGATTACCTAAACAATCATGGCTGAGGTTTCCCAATTGGGCAAACATGTTCTTGGAAGCATACACGCGGGCTGCTATTTCCGCCTTCAGAAAAAATGTAGAGTAACATCCTGAACGAACATTTGCAGTTTCTGCCACACGCCTGCAAGCTAGGCTGCTTCACTCTTTATGTTGACTTTGCAGTGAAGATTATTATTATTGTTACTGCTTTCACTCAAGGTCAAAACACGGACTGGATATGCATCTTGCTTTGCTGTTGCGCACACTCACTCGCTAAGCCCTCACATCGTTGCATCTGATTGAAGCAGAGAATATCTCGAGCTGATACTGCTACTGCTGCTTGTACATTACACATTGGTTTTCACCTCTGGAGAGTCCTTGGAGTTATATACCAACCTGAAGACCGGTGTATCTCTGTGTGTGAGAGAAAATACCAATTCATTCACGCATTTCAAATCTCTTTAATAAGCACATTATCCCAAGTTTAAATCAGTGTGCCGTTTTGTTCCTCCTTACTTTCATCATCATTATTATTAAAGTCAATAAGAGGATAAACAGACACAACATTATTGTACTGAATCAAAAAGAGATGCACCGTAAAATGGTGTTGATGTTTTTTATTATGCGCTTTTATCGTACTTTCTACATGGCGGACTACATGGGATAGGGTAGAGTATCTATATTGATGAAGATGATTAGTTAATTTGTTCTTATGAGTACAGTATGTATACATGCAAGGTCAATATAACGTCGAAAGACATTGCTAATTTTGATAATTGATTTCTGGGATGATTACTTGTTGGCTAGTATCCATTCCTCCAGTGTCTGCGGCTTGTATTCACGAACCGGGCGCAACATCGAATACGCGATAATGTGTGGTATTTGAGCTTGCGTTGTCAGGACGTCGTACATGGCAGAAGCCGGAATTCGCTGGAACTATATATCACGTCCCAAATGTTTGGAAAGGATAGCTGCACGTTCTACAGGTGTCAGCCAGTCGCCCGTCATTTCGTAGACGGCATCTCCGTGTTTCTCGATATGTTCCTGGAATATGATGGCCGCGAGGGCTCCGATATCGTCGGGTGAGATCCATTCTTCAACCATGTCTTCTGGATAGGCTCCGAAAATCTTGTTGGATGACTTGATCGTGGCAATTTCCTGGCGTAAATGATCTGACATGAAGCACGTCGGTCGCAAGCAGACGTACGTTCCACCGCGGTTGGGAATATCCAAGATGGCTTTTTCGCATCCAAAGAGCGACGCCCAAGAACGATTGGCGCCAACCTGGCGCGAAGTTGGCAGTACCTGACACATCCACAATCTGCTTCACACCTGCATTGTATGCTATCTCTGCGATGGCAGGTTTCACTTGAGACATGTTGGCGCTGTAAGGAGTAACCATAAACAGACGTGTGTGGCCCTAGATAGCTTTCCTGAGCAGCGTCAGATCAGACAGGTCTCCCTTGACAGTATTCAGTTGCTTAGCGTCCTGAAACAGGCTGCTGGCATTGGTAGGATCGCGCGTATAGAGTGTTGTTGAGATATCGGCCTTGATTAGATCTCGTACGAGCTGCTTGCCACTGTTGCTAGTGCCACCAACTACAAAAATTCGATCCGTTGCGTTGCTGTTAGCCATAATGCAATGAGTTATTACTCAATAATGTTTTTACTCAGCATGTTCATGCACCATCCACTTTATACTAGAAAGACACGGATCCATGTCGGCCCGCAGTCCTTAAAGCCTTACTTTGTTGACGAACATCCTCCGCATGTCCGCACTATGTGGTTGCCAAAATAGGAACCACCTTACCGCATTCATGAACAAAATTGGTCAAAACATAAATAATTCAACATAGAGTCTTTGCTTTGATAGTTCTGTTAATAATTGAACAAGTCATTCGAGTTCTCTAGGACACATCACTGTTATGATTGAAAAGAAAGCCTGCGTTTTCGGGCACACCGGTACTTTACCCGGAGAACATCGTCTCATAGACGCTCATACATGCAGTACACCATTCTGTTCGTATGACTAGCTCCTTACTTGATCAGAGTACTTCATCTTTAACGTGCGTTCGCTACGTCAAGGCCTCGTATCTGGGAAACACTCGAAGACGACATGCTTTTTGATGAAGAAGACACCGAGATCCGGCCCCAGTTTTCAGCCTTTGAAGGCCGTAAATTAGGTGAAGGTGGTTTTGGCGCCGTGTATGCTTGTCGGTACGCGGACCAAGATGCCACCGTCAAGATCTTTGTCACCGTTACTGACCTTTGGGACGGCGCAGCGTATGCCAAAGAGACAAAACTGCTCAAGATATTGCGGCACGACAACAATGTCATCAAGTTTTACGATGTGCTCTCGTTGAGTGGCTCCCTGGCGAAAGTGCTTCAGTCGGGATTTCTGGACGATAAAACCTAAAGCAAAGGAGCGGATCACGTTTAAAATTCTTAACGGCATCGAGTATCTCCACAAATCCACAGCGATCTCAAGTCCGTGAATATTCTTCTCGCAACGGAATATACTGCCAAAATATGTGATTTCGGATTGGCAACAGTTGTGGAAGCTGCTAATAAGGGGAAATTCTACAGGCGGTTGAGGTCGTTGCAATGGAAAGCACCGTAGCTTCTCAATGAAAATTACCTGTTTACACACGTGAATCCGATAACTTTGCACTCGGCTGGGTGCTATGGGGGATGATAACCAAAAAAAAGCCCATATCACGAAGTAATCTACAATTCGACGGTTGTCAAGGATAAAATACGGCGAGGCGAGCAAGAGAAGATACCAAAGATACGCCAGACAAGTACGCTACGATGCTACACCGCTGCCGGTGCTTTGAACCAGTTGAACGACCTAGTGTAGGATAGCTGCGGCTTATTCTTTGCTATAAACCTGGCGACGATGCCGCTGAACGAGTACTCATCGAAAAATCAGAGCCTGATTTGGATATCAGCAATGCTGTAGATAATATTACAACAGAGAGCATTTTCTCCAGCGATTGGAGCAGCGTGATGGTGTCTTCTTGCTACGGAGCAGATGAAACACGTACCGCCAAAGCGGCAAGCGAACAAGAACCATCCCTATCGTCAAGTGATCGGCTGAGCACCTTCACAGGATCACACTGTGAAAAAAGTAAGTTCTCCCCCGCCTTGGAGCCCATGCAGCAGGAAAACACTCGATTCTCCAAGACAGACAGCATTGTGGGTTCCCTTACTATTATCAAACGCATACGCTCTGTAATGCTAGAAAACTCGCTCACACTCATAGTAACAGCGATTGTTGCCAAGGTGTGATCATAGCTATTTCTTTAGAGACTAGGAAAAAGATCTTGCTTGTTTCTCGGCAGCAGCAGAGCAGGGCCTAGCGGATGCTCAGTACGGTTTCGATATAATGTACGACAAGGCTGTGTTGTGCCAGAGGATCCAAAGAAGGCATCTTATTGTTATACTCTCGCAGCTGATCAAGGGTATGTTCTTGTACCATGTACTGAAAAGGATGTGGCGTTAATAAAAATTACAACAAGACAAAGGAACTTTGGATACAATCAGCGAACGAAGGGCACGCTGGCGCATACTTTAATCTGGGTCAAATGTATGACAAATTGACCAGGCGTTCGAGTATTACCAAATAGTCAGCCAATGAGGGAGATAACTTGGACCAGATAAGGCTCGGACGATTGTGCCATGCACTTGAAAGGAATACAATATGTCTTATGGACCTCTGTTGAACTCTGCTATGCAAGGAGACACTGAGACGCAATACATACTGGCAATGTATTTCAACGGATGGGCCGTTAGACGGGATACTAGGAAGATGGTCGAGTTACTACCGCAGCAGACCAAGGTTACAGGCGGGGTTGCACAACTTGGGAATATTATACTTTGCTGGCCTACACCCTGTACATCGTGACAAAAAGAAAGGTGCCGAACACTTTCTTCGAGCAGTTGAAGCTGGAACCATGGGTCCCTGGACACCTTGAGACAATTATATCTTCGGGGAGAAACTGTGGAAACAGGATACGTGCATGCTTTAGATTCCTGTATGGAGCCAGCGGAGCCGGGAGATGTCTTCGCAGTATTCAATCTAGGGGACTTATTCTATCAATATGATTATGAAAAAACAAGACTACACGAGGAGCGAAAAATTGTATAAGGAAGCGAAATATCAAGGAGACAAGGAGACATGTCGTGTTTTGGTCGCTTATTTCAAGAACCTACTACCAAAGAACAGAGAATTGCAAAGGGTCTAGAATGGTATATCAAAGCTGCAGATCTTGGAAGTATTGAAGCACAAATGCGACTGGCTGAGACGTACTTCACTGGATTTGTCGTGAAAAGAGATCATGCAAAAACTCTCGAATTTTACAAAAAAGCGGCAGATCAAAGACACGCTGAAGCAAAGTTTCAATAGGCAAGATGTATGAACTTGGACAAGGTGTGCCTCGACATTGCGCGAGAGCGTTCGAATTCTACAAATTATCCGCAGATCAAGGGTTACCGTTGCGCCAGCAAGACTGGGTTGGCTGTATGAGCATGGTCTTGGAGTACAACAAGATTATCAAAGGACTGTTGAACTATAAAAGCAAAGCGTGATTAAGGATGCCGAGATGCGATGATGAATTTGGCATGGATGTATCAAAATAACGTGGGCACTGAAAAGGATCTATCCAAGGCTTTCACCCTGTATCAGGATTGCACTAGACTAGGAGACGAAAGAGCTCAGTATCACTTGGCACATATCTAAATGATGGTGCTTTACCCAGAAGTCGTGCAAAAGCGATTGAATTGCTCGAAAATTCTGCGAAGATGGGCTACGCAAAGGCAAAGTCAACATTGATATCGCTAGAAACAAACGACTAAATTATTATCCAAGCACGTCTCATGCTTTGCCCGTATTTTTGCTTAAAAATAACGGTCAATATAGCTAAATGCTATTTTCTGGTAGATAGATGCATAGCTTTTTGCAATAATCCAGCATCCTCTCGGTCTTGTATCGAAAACTAAGTGGATCCTCAAGCAGGCATTAACAATTTACTACCAGTCGTACCAAGGGACGCGGTTACTGCCATTATTTTGAAATTGGTGGTTAATCCATACTAGAATCCACAACTTTTTAGACAAATTAATTCCACATAACATCTGCTCTAAACTTTTAGCTATGTTAACATCAAACAGCTTAAAACAGAGTGGGACAATGCATTCTAGTACAGACATGACTGTTATTCTTCTCAGCTCAAGGAATTTGGCTTTTTAGCTGACATCCGACCTTGGAGATACTAGCGACAGCTTGCATAGCTTGAACTGTATGATGCAAACTTTGAAAACCTTTTTCGAATGCAGTATACAATGGAGTATGTATTGGTGCGTCGGAATCAAACTTGTTGCGTTATAATACTACTATTCAGCCAGACTATCACATCGAAAGCCTGTCTTCACTAAAAGATTATCTGCAATTTCGTCAAAAACGTAATCAGCAAATACGATTGAATGTATTGAACCAGAGCATCAGTTTTTTTGGAAACATAAATTATTTGCGCGAGGGAATGATTGCACCGTAGTTCTAGATTTGAGGGTGTCAGGGCAACAAAAATGTCAGCCAAGTGTGTGTTGGGTTTGAAATTTCCAGCTCAAGCACCAAAAGGGATTCGATTGCCTGCCTCCCAAAAGTTCCTCCTCTCCACTTTCATCAACATGGTACGTTGAGTAGTTGTCATGGGCGACGGCGTGCAGTACGGACATGGGACGGCAACGATGATGGATGATGGATGCTACAAGGGAGAGATGGATGGATGGAATTACGTATCTTGAGAGGGTGAAATGGATGCCGGTCGCCCAGGTTGCCGCCCAAAGGATCGTCACTCACGCATTTTCAATTGTTTGCAGGGAAAGAAGGACCAAGTTCCTACTTCGTCTTCCGGCGGAAAGAAGGCCAAGAAGGCATGTATAGTAAATAGAGTAGACAGGCAATGCTGGAGTCGCTGACATGTTTGCTACAGAAATGGTCTGCCAAGAAGGTCAAGGACAAGGCCAACAACATGGTCGTCCTCGATAAGCCCACCTACGAGCGTCTTTTCAAGGAAGTTCCCACTTACAAGCTCATCACCCAGTCCGTGCTTGTCGACCGTCTTCGTCTTAACGGCTCTCTTGCACGCGTTGCTATCAAGGAGCTCGAATCCCAAGGTCTCATCAAGCCCCTCATCCGTCACCACTCGCAGATCATCTACAGTAAGTTACAGGATACATCAATTATACCGGAATCGTTCGGTTTGCTCACATTCTTGCTTTTTTCCTTTGCAGCTCGCGCCACTGGTGATGACAAGAAGGCTGCTAACGACGAAGAGTAAATTCGGCATTTCTTTAAATAAAGAAAGCATGGCATTGAACCTGATGTCTGCATAAGTGTGTAAATATCGAGAGTGCGTGCATTCATGTGTCTATCATGGTGTACATGTAACATTATTCATCGTTGAGTTTGCAACGAACGTTATAGCTCGATGCTCTTACTTTCTAAGGAGAAGAAAGCGTATCGGATATGTAATTATTTGCTTTGCTGCTAATGAATGGTATCTAACAAGAGCAAACGATTGCAGATCCTCTTTTCATTTTGGCTGCAAATTGTTTGGCGAGAAACGTCAGACGGCACACACGGAGTCCGAATGTTCAACATGCGCATCATCATCTAACCGTGACCTGAAACCCTTTGACCCTCTTTTCCCTATGCATCATGTCCGCGCCCATTCCAGGTGACAAGTATATACGAACATTGGCGCATTACTTGGACGCGAATGAAGCGAGGCTGGTTGCGCCACCGCCGCTACCAAGCCAGCACCAGCACCAACAGCCCAAACCTGTTAACGGTTCCGATGTCCCTAGCCTTTCCTCAGCCGTCAGCTCCCTTTTTGGTGGCCTGTCAACAACCTTAAGCAACAACAATAATAATAGCAATGCTGGAAGCAGCAGCAGCAATGCTGCACCAAGTGCAAAAGCTTCCAGCAGACCAAGCTCTATAATCGGCATGCAGATTCCCTACATGTCTTTGCTTGCTGCCGCCTCGCCAAGTTCGTCAGCATTGTCAGCAATGCCGTACATGCCACCACGATCGACTCTCCACCTTGACGTACATCACCTGTACTTTTTACTCGTGCAGTTTGAGCATTTGGGCCTAGATATCGGCGATCCGGCTTTGTTGGGCGAGATACCGGCGGCCGCCGTGGTTGAAACAGAAACGTCAGTCGAAGACGAGACGAAGGCACCGTCCATTATGTCTGTCGGTTCCATCGCATCGACCATGTCAACGTTGTCGCTTTCATCAGGCTGGAGCCTCTGGCAGAAGAAGGCTCCACAGACGCGGCCGCTGTACGAAGATGTGGAGCATATCTACAAGTTTTTAGCACGCGTATCTGCGCTCAAAATTGAAATGAACTTGCACGTAGATCCTCAGAATGGAACGACGCAGAGTAGTCAACGAGTTATAGTAGGCTATGAAAAGCCGCTTCCACAGGACGGTTCTGTGATATTTTCGCTTACGCCGTTCCGGAAGCTGGAGTTTCTTGAACTTGCAGGCGTGCATCCTCGATGCATTGACGGATGGCTTAGCCTGCATACTCGTCTCAAGAGCCTGGTTATCACAAAAGCTGGGGTTGAGGATGCGGCGGATGTGCTAGAAACTCAAGTAAAAGATGGATGGGAACGACACAGTGTCGATCAAGAGAAAAGATCGCCGGAATGGAGTCAGCTGAAAATGCTTTCCCTTGCAGATAACAACTTGACAACGTTGGATTCCGAGCCTTTGCAATTGATACGATCGGTGACGCATCTGAATTTATCCAGTAACTTGTTGATTGATGTCCCAGCAGCATTGTCGAATCTGTACAACCTTCAATCGCTCAACTTGTCATACAACATGATTTCATTCACTACTGGCATTAATACCGTATTGGGAAATATACAAGAATTGGATCTTCGTGGTAATCGCTTGACCGTGCTTGCTGGATTGGATCGGCTGTGGTCGCTGGAGAGAATTGATTTACGAGATAACCGAATTGAGGACGCTGGAGAGGTGGGTCGTTTGACCGTACTTCCGAACATTGAAGATATTTGGGTACAAGGCAATCCGTTCACCGTACTACAGGTAAAAAAGAAGAAAACTCTCAAAATAGCCCAACTCAAATTCTCGTTCGCTATGTGCTTACTATATTGGTGATAGCCCGAATATCGAGTTAATCTTTTCATTGCATTTAAATCCAGCGATTTGGATATCCAGCTGGACGGGACACGGCCCACATTTGCTGAGAAACGCAAAGTCAGTACGGCAACAGCAAAGAATGATTACCAGGCTCCTGCAGCCGCCATAGCAACAGACACTGCTTCTAACAAGAAAGCAGGTGCAGCATGGCCGACGGCACATGCGAGCGGCAACGATGGCAACGAAGGAGGAGCAGATGCCAACAAAGCATGTGAAGGTGAACAATATAAAATCGCGAGGGCAAAGACAAAGAAGGCAAAACGATATGTGCGACTTGGAAAGACAGACGAGCCATTGCGAGAGAAAACGGACGAAGACCATAATAAGCACATGCATCGATTGGCTGAGCTTGAGGAAGCGGTGCAGCATGAAGCTTTGTCACGGAGAAATTCGGCTTCCTCTAAACATAAACGTTCACGTTCCAAATCAAGACGCGCCAGATCGCCTACAGGCGCCGATGAAATTAAAGGCAGCCGTCGCTCGCTGTCACCGACATCAGAAACTTTTCGACGAAAAATCGAATCGATGCGACGGGAAGCCGGAACAGAATGGCTTCGAGTGCTTCAGGAAATGGAGCTTGGACAGAACCAAGACTCGTGATCTCCCCAACTTTCTTCTCTCCTCTCTAATGACAATCTTTCCCTTTTTTTCGACTCTGCAAAGGCATATCTTGGCATTTATACCAGTTTGTGTGATTTACTACAATCAATCATATATATCTGTTTGATATTGATCTGCATGCTCCATATTTACTTTTTGGAGACTGGTTGCGCAAAAAAAAAAAAGTGTGGGAGAGTATAAAAGCTAAGACCCAACACGGTGCACCTTTTTGGAATCGAAATTGTTGTTCCTCTTTCTTCTCTTCTCTCACTCTTATTCACTCTCCCTTCCTTTTTTTCTTCTTCTGCGACTCTTTCTCCTCTTTAACGCATACCCGAGCACACGCGCGCACCTAATGCACAATGGCAGCAGCTTTGCAACGGTTGCTGCACAATTTCACGTATGACCTGGCGCTATGGATCTTTAACCTCGTACTCGAGATTTTCTTCCGCGAAGTGCGCCCTCGAGGCTCTCACAAGATACCCAAAGAAGGACCTATTATATTTGTTGTCGCTCCTCACGCTAACCAGGTGCGGAACAAAAGGTTGTATTTCTCGCAGAAAAGAAAAAGTTAACATATGTATTTATCTAGTTTGTTGACCCGATTATACTCATGCGAGAATGTGGACGACGAGTGTCATTCCTTATAGCCGAGAAATCCATGCATCAAAAGGGCATTGGCACGTTTGCCCGGATGATCCACGCAAGTAAGAATATTTGATCCAACAGTAGAAAATAATGAAAATGACACTGAAACATTTCGAATTACAGTACCCGTCATTCGGCCGCAGGATCTTGCAGTCCCGGGTAAAGGCCGGATACAATTACTGAACCGAAAATCTGATCCTCTGCGGATCACTGGCATCAACACCGAGTTTCGGTCACAGCTTCGCCCTCGAGACAGCATTGCGCTGCCAAAGGGCGTTGGCATGGCTGAAGTTGTCGAAATTATATCGGATACCGAGCTGATTATCAAGAAGGAATTCAAGGAGCTCAAGGCGCTCGAGTTACTCACTTCGAATGATGGATCGGCGTACAAATGTGTACCTCACGTCGAACAAGACTCGGTGTACCGCTGCGTTCATGAAGAATTAAACAACGGACAGTGCATCACCATCTTTCCTGAAGGCGGTAGTCACGATCGAGCAGAACTGCTGCCATTGAAAGGTTTGACAATGTCTCTCACATACGTGCCACATCAATCCGCTAACATATACCTACTACCGTAGCTGGTGTTACACTGATGGCTTTGGGCGCTATGGCAAAGTATCCTGGCCTTGACGTCAAGATTGTTCCTGTCGGTAGGCTTTATATATATTCTTATATACTCGGACTTCGATGATGCTAAACAATGTATATCAGGTCTCAACTACTTCCACGCGCACCGCTTCCGGTCACGAGCAGTGATTGAATTTGGTAACCCCATCACCGTGTCACCCGATCTCGTTGAAAAATTTAAACTTGGAGGCGGTGAGAAACGCGAGGCATGTGGTAAACTGCTGGATACGATTTTCCAGGCACTTAAGGCTGTTACCGTGAATGCCGGAAGCTACGAAACACTCATGGTATGGTACAGGGGGAAAACTTTTTTCATATCGTGTCTAGTAATCTGCTGACCAACAAAGTGTTTCATGTACAATAACAGCTTATCCAGGCAGCTCGGCGATTGTACAAGCCAGCGTACCGCAAACTGCATATATCCCAAGTCGTTGACTTGAACCGCCGCTTCCTCATTGGCTACAACCTCTTCAAAGATGATCCCAAAGTGATCGACTTGCAGCAACGCGTTTTGGCATACAACCAAATGCTGAAATACCACGGTATCAAGGATCATCAAGTGTCAAAGACCGACATCGGCGGCCGTCGAAGTCTTGCATTGCTGCTTAAACGTATCTTTCTTCTCACCATCCTTACACTGTGGGCTTTCCCAGGGTAGATACTTGTCACATTGCTGCAATCAATCCAAGGTCGATTTACATTTCTCACACACTTTTACTAGCGGTATTCTTAACTTGCCAGTCGTCATAGTTGCAAAAATTATCAGTGCCAAAAAGGCTAAAGGTAGATACTAATCCTGCAAAAACGATGAATATTGCGGCTCATCACTTGAAATACACATAGCTGCTGTCAAGGGATCCACTGTCAAGATCGCTGGTCGTGACATTCTCGCTACTTGGAAAATTCTGGTGGGATTGGTACTGCTACCTACGCTGTATGCCGTTTATAGCCTTGTGGCTTTGATCTTTATGCTGCAAACCGACTATGAGTTGAAGTACAAATTACTTTTCCCGCTTGCAGTCTGGATCTTGCTTCCCTTTGTATCCTATGCAAGTCTACGTTTTGGCGAAATTGGCTTTGATGTTCTCAGGTAAAGTATCCATCTAAATCATCAAGATTAGGCAAACTCGATATATTCATTGATTGATCTATTGTAGATCGATCCAACCGCTCGTGATTTCTTTGCTGGACCCACAAGGTGTGGAAGCGTTACGCCACAACCGTGAAAAGCTATCCCACGACCTTACTGAACTTATCAACGAATACGGACCCAAGGTGTTCCCCGACTTTGATGGTAATAAATAGTAACAGCCAATGTGTGCGTTGATTTTGGATTATTATTCACGTTGCATTTTATGCTATTGCAGCCGATTATATCTCTAAACACGGTGCGCCAACCACCCCACCCACTCCTTCACGCAGCACCAGCAGCTCAAGTTTCAGCTGGTCGACAACACCGAGCAAGCTGCCGAAAATTGCGAGCGGATTTTTCCAGCAAGCAACGCGGATGGGCCTGGACGACAGAAATATCTTCAACTGGGGCAGATCAGAGGAGACATCCGATATGGAAGACCTGTCGTTCTGTCTCGACAGACACAACGGTAGCGTGACGCCCAATGTACGCAGCCGACGCAACTCGGCGAGCGAGTCGGACGGAGGAGGCTCTTCTTCTCGATCACCAAGTAGCCGCAGCGGCAGTTTCGGCAACACTTTGATTGTCGATGGTTTGCGAGTAGAAGGCATGACTAGCTTGCAGCATCGACCTGTTGTCCGTGTGGAGGATGTGGATGCTGGCAGTACTAAAAAGATAATAGAGGATGAAGGTTTCGCTGCTGATGATGATCGCGACGAGGACGGAGGCTTGGAGTTGAAGAAGAGGAAATGAAATTGTTCGATTTATTTCCTTCCTTCCTTTTGCAATAACTTATAATAATAAAGAACAACACAATGTCATCTGCATTCGAAGCCTTTGTTACCGTACATCAGTATCAGTTGGCTGCCATTCCTGAGGACCTGTGGTTGGTAATGTCGAGACAATACGCGCAATTGGGGAGACAACGAAAGACTGACTGGAGATTCGCGTTATGTTTCCTGCATAATAATAATAGCCGTTGTTTATGAAACTCGGTGAAGACTACTTGGATGCAGGTATGAGCTACTCTCTTTAAATTGATACATGTACATAAAGAAAGAGAGAGAGAGAGAGAACAGGTAGAAGGCGTTTCATTCATGCACAAATTTTTTTTATCGAAAGGCAACTTTGTTGAACTCCATTATGGTGATCCGCTTGAAGGCTATTCGCTGCACGTAAAAGCCGATACAACTCTGAAGAAGCATGGGTTTGTTTTTTTACATGTATTCCGGGAAGGATAATGACGATATGCTGAGACGGATTGTGACATAGCGAGATCTTTTTAATCGACCATGCATGGACAACAACCCCAGAAAATGCAAAAAAGGAACTCTTGGAAAACGAAGGCTTGCTGGAACGCTTGGAGAATTTAATGGATATCGAAAAGGAAGAGTTCCAATCCGAAGACGAGGAGGATGAAGTGGAGCACAGCGACGAAGCTGTGAAAATGGTTGCGGAACAAGCGAACGTGAGCTACGAGGCGGCCAAGGAGGCCTTGGAAGCAGAAAAATACGAAGTTGTGAATGCCATCATGGTAGCGTATCAGTAACCACATTGCTGCTTCAAAGGGAACTGACTTGTTACAGCGCCTGACATTGGATGAAGACTTTAAAAAGGAATCGGATAGACTGCAAGAGCAGGTCATGGGTCAACTTATTGCTAGTGGCAAGGCCCAAGAGAAGGAAGATAAAGAGACTAAAGAGAAACAGGAGAGACGCAAGAAAAGGCACGATGCATGGCTCAAAGGCCGAATGCAGGCTGTGTATGATCGCATGTGGTCCTACCTCCAAACGTACTCCTTTTCTGTACTGCAACAGGATGGACAACCAAAGACTCAAACAGCCTGGTATATCAACGACGAGGTTAGATTTATATGCAAGTATCAACGAGGTCCCTGTTATTGATATTTTTGCAAATATTTTTAGGTCGGCTCGGCACTGAGCCATTCGTCTGACCCCAATGTCATGTGTGTACCGTTCATCTTTTCTCGAGGCGCCTCTGGAATGATTCCATACAGCGTCATCTTCCCCATAAAGGATATCAATGCTGGAGAGTTGCTGACGTGCGATCTCATTCCCAAGAACGTTGAACGCGAGAGCGACAAGCTTGCCTATCTCTTGGCCTTTGAGCAGCGTCTTGCTCCAGGCCAAGAGATCAACAAAGAGAAGCGCGGTGAGATTATTAAGGTGTACGAGGTAGGGATTACAATCTATTTATATTTCCAGATATTCTTTCTTACAATGATCATCGTTGTCGTAGGAATATGGGAATGAACTCAAAGAACGCAAACCTACCGTTCCTGTATCCGAAGCATGCCAAAACGATGTTTATCTGCGGGATGAGGCATTGATGGCGCAAGAAGCTGATGTTATCCGAGTTTATACACACACCGAATTTGTAAAACAGTACTTGACGTTGCCCAAAGTCAAATTCGTTGACAATCTAGAAGCAGCCGATATTGTGTGGAGCAGCCAAGATTTCAGCGACTGGGATAAACTCAAGCCGCACCAAAAGGTGAACCAGCTACCGAACGAAAGCTGCTTAACGTTCAAGCACAACTATGCAAAGCTTGTCCAACAAGTCTACGGAGCACCGTCGTGGATGCCTGCTACGTATAACTTGACAGACCAGCTGAGTGAATTTGTCGGCCACTACCTGAAGAGTACTACTGCAGAGAATGAACAAGAACAAGAGCAAGAAGAGGCAAGATACTGGATTACCAAGCCATGGAATTATGCCAGAGGCTTAGAGATTTCCGTCAGCAAATCATTGCCTGAACTCGTTCGACAGCACGACTCGCCAACGCCGAAGATTGTACAGAAATATTTAACGCGACCTTGTTTGTACAACGACAAGAAATTCGATCTGCGGTACATTGTGCTTGTCCGACGTATCCAGCCTACAATGGTTGCACTCGTCTACAATATGTTCTGGATCCGTCTTGCCAACAAAAAGTTCAACCTCCAAGATCTGGATGACTATGAACGCCAGTTTACCGTCATGAACTACTCTAACTACCAAATGACTCAGTTGGATCACAAGAGCTTTATCCGAAATATCGAAAAGATGCATCACATCAAATGGAACTCGGTCCAAGCTGATATCAACAAGGCTATTAAAGGTAAAAGAAAAAGATTTAAGTCAGTTGCGAAAAGAACGCATCATTCATCCTCAATAACCATTCTAGATGTATTGGTAGCTGCAGCATCGCAGCCTCAGCCCTTGGGTCTCCTTTCAGAGGATAACAAGCAACCAGAGTTCGATGCATTCAGTATTTACGGTTTTGATGTGATGCTCTCAGACGACTACAAACCCGTCATCATCGAAGTTAACTTTTCTCCCGACTGCACTCGGGCGTGCCAGGTAGAGCCAAGTTGACTCGCTGCGTCGTACTGAAACTAACCTTGTCTTTAGTACGACTCCAACTTTGTTAACAACATTTTTGGCGTTGTAGAAAGCAGAGTAGGAGATCGAGAAAAGAGCTTGCAAGCATTTACAGTCTTGTAGATCTATATTTTAATACAGGATGTACAAAACAAAACAGCAAAAAGGGAAAAAAGGCGAACATGAAAATATCAAACATGGAGGAAAAATGAATAGATTTACATGCGGATGTTGATGAAAGAGGAGAGAGAAAAAAAGGTTGAGAGAGAAGAGTGCTGCTCAAGTTTCTAATCGCACCGACGATGATTTGCTGCAGCGCCGTCGCCATCACTCTGAAGAGCGTATGCCTCGGCAGACAAGCGCTCAATATCCTCGTCATCGTCGTCTTCAGTAGTGGAAATGGCCATCCAACCTCCGTTACCATCATCTCCGTGAGGCTGGTACTCGAGTGGTAACCAGATCAGCCATATTAAGAACATCTGCAAGAAAGACAACAGTTTTAAAACGAGTAACTATTTCCATCGGCAGAGTTGCATACCAGATACAAGATGCCAAATGTGCCCATAAATACAAAGGATAGAGTGGAAGTGATGTGCGTAATGAATAAAAACACATTGAAGCCAATCACAATCCATGTAAGGATCCAGCAGATAACTTGCATCGCGACCGTGAGTTGAAACTCGGTGGACATGACCATATTTGATGCAGTGAGCTTGAGGATGGGTATCAGCACTGGGGGTAAGCAAACACTGGCAGACATAAGACTATTATTTAGTTACAGAGCTACAATCTGATCCTGTTGTTTTTCTTACCTTTGCAGTACATTTAGTAATTCACCCATATCATCAAAGTGATCAACAGCAAAGACTGCGACCAAGACACTGGGGATCAGCGATATGCCTCGAGTCATTGCAACCCGATGCCATTGCTTTTTAAATATATTGCCAAAGAAGCCTTCGGTAACATATTGACCTGCAAATGTCCCGGTCATTGTGGATGATTGGCCGGCTTTTTTCGAATATGTTAAAATCTTACAAGATCATTCTTCTTAAAAAAAACTTCACCTGCCAAAAGTCCAGCACCCCACAGATACTGGGCGGATGCTCCTAGAGTCCTTTTCAAGACTGCATCGGCATCAGCCAACCCTGGAAAATCAACATTGTCACCAGCATCCGGTTTGTAAAATACTAGATGGTACATGAGTTATCGTTCTTGCATGCAATTCTTCTGTTTCTTCTTCTTTTCCCTTTACCTTGGGCAAAAACGACGACAATGGCAAGATTTACGAGGAACGAAAGGAAGAGTGCTAGACCAGACTCGATGCCAAAATAGAAATTTGCTTCTCGTTTCTTCCTGACACTGGGGTTGACGCCGAGGTCGCGCGATCCTACCAACGCGCTGTGAAGGAACATATTGTGCGGCATGACAACCGCGCCGAGCATACCCACCGCCTGCACAATCGCGTTGCGAGGGATGGTCGGTACAACAATGCCGCGGATAATCTGCGCAACGTCCGGTTTGGAGACGATCATTTCGATCCAAAAGCAGGTTGTCATGACCAATATCAACAGCATGAAAAATGCTTCCATTTTACGCATGCCATAACGCTGGATCATCATGAATGTAAACGTATCGATTGCTGTGATCAGGACGCCGGCCCACAGAGGAAGTCGCAGCAGCACGTGCAACGCAATGGCTGTGCCGATAATTTCCATGATATCTGCGCCAACGATGGCTGTCTGTGCAAACGCCCATAGGATCTTGGCTGTTCTCGGTGAATAGTACTGTCTCAGTAGCTGCGCTAAATGCTTGCTGGTGACGGTGCCTAGCCG
This sequence comes from Rhizomucor pusillus, assembly GCF_041956525.1. Classification (NCBI taxonomy): domain Eukaryota; kingdom Fungi; phylum Mucoromycota; class Mucoromycetes; order Mucorales; family Lichtheimiaceae; genus Rhizomucor; species Rhizomucor pusillus. The sequence continues at coordinate 892,647 of NW_027192144.1, read as the reverse complement.
CGCTGACAAGAGCTGGAACACTAGACCGATGACGTGAGCCCAGAATAGGAGCCACAGCAAGTTGTATCCTGCAATGGCTCCCGATTGCAGGTCGGACTCGAGGTTGCCCGGATCAAGGTATGCGATCGACCTAATAACAGCACAGCACAGATTAGTCGCCCATGAGTCCTATAATTCCCTCCTTCTCCTCCTTAATATATATATATATATATATATATTTACATTAACCATCCTAAAAATTGATAAATATTCGTGAAAATGCGGAACAAGTAATATACACTTGTCCTACCTGGACCAGTATATTTCCAGAGCTTTCGCCACGAAAAACACGAATCAGACACCTCGCCCGTGTCGATTTCTGGCTTGAATTCGTGGCCGTCTGCTGGACGCCGTCTCCATGCTGGTCGTCTGTCAGTGTTGTCTGGATTTAAAGGCTCCATGTCGCTGCCGGTGTCGCTGTAAGAAGCAGCATCTGCTTGGCGCTTGTAGTGGAATGCATAGCCTAATTCATCATCGACAACACCTGGCTCCTCGTCTGTGTGAGAAGCTTCGGGAGGAACCATGATGCTGCTGCTGCTGGCAATGCAACAAGACGGTTTTCAAAAAAAATGACGGAGTGTGTAAAGGGAAACCTCTTCTTTGGTGAAATGAAAAAAGCAGCGAAAGCAGCAGCAGCAAGTACAAAGTCACGAATATGATTGGCTTGATACAAAATGCAATAAAGTGTTATATTTATTCAATGAGATCTAGCAGCCTTTTCCGAGCAGAGATGATGGCCGGTTTGTTGTATGCTTCCACAGATTCCAGTTTTGATAATAACTCGATAGGCCAAGTGTCCTTGAGAGCCTAAACGCACATGCATATGATTCAGTAACAAGCAAAAAAAAGGTATATTGCTAAATTTATACCTCTGATCTGGCTCCCAAAACAGTCTTGTGCAACTTGACCATGCTCATAACGAATTTCAAGAATTCGCGCATGCCCTCATATTTCAATGCCTTCTTGTCTTCTTGTGCAATTGAAAGCTTGATCGTCTCTGATACTTTCTCGGTGATCTTTGGTACTATAGCAAGATACTTTTCATTATACAGCTCTGATTTCTATAAATTAAATGTCGTCAGTTCTGTTCTCCAGAGTCCTAACTTGAATAATCAATCCTTACTTTGCCTACTATGCGTGTAAATGATGTGATCCATTGGAGAACTTGGGTATGTCGATAAGGATTTGAACATGCGATAGGATTGATGAAGTCAACAAGAGTGTCAATAAGAGGCCATGAGCTGTGCGGGAACCGCTGCGGCAATATAGCAAGGATGCTGGCTTTTACTTTGGAAGAACGCTTTGACAGGTAATCTTGAGCCTCATCCTTGTATAAAGCCAAAATCTTGTCCCACACGTTTCTTGCTTTCTCAGATACATCAGAAGATAGCTCTTGATCACCACCCACGATGCATTTTATCAGATAAATCTCAAGTTGGATGCACAGATCGTTGTGAGATGCTCCGGCTGATGACCTAGAAAAGTCTTGCACAGCCTTGAAAACATCATAGATATCTTCACCGCATTCATGAGGGACTTCGTGGGACTTTGCAAGACGGTTCTTCAAAAAGGCTTCGGTTTTCGTGACAAATTGGCCAGCAGCAGACTTGTTGGGTGTGTTGCGAATAACATCGAGCAAGGGAGTAATGAGTCCAAGGACCAAGGGGTTGGTAGGGTTCTTGCGGACGTAAATAGTAAGCAGGTCCAAGACATTGTTCTTGAAGTAAAATACATTCTGTCGCTTGGCTGTCAAAGAACAAAGATCAGAGTTAATTTTTCGGTACTTCGTGGGCATTTGCATTTCATACCTTTTTGCTGTTGCTTTTGAAGCATTTTTTGCTTGAATACTTCTGCCAGCTTTTCATCGAATTTCTCCATGGCCTCGTCGTCCCATTCATCATCCGATTCGCTTTCATTTTCTCCTGCCAAAACTCCTTGACTTCGCATCGCTTCTTCAACCTTTTGCCGCAATTCTTCGTCAACCGGCTCGTTCTCGCTCTCTTGGTCTTCCTCTGCATCTTCCATGTCGCTATCGTCGTCAAATTCGATTTCTTCAACATCGTCATCTTCGCTCTCGTCTTCGTCTTCCTCGCCCTCTTCTTCTTCGCCTTCCTCAACAAAGATATCCTCCTCAGCGTGGCCGCTTTCACCAGGTGCCAAAGTCTACATAGAAAGACGTTAGCCTCACAAGATCCATATACAAAAAGAATAAGCAATCTCACATACGCTTAAAAGGACATCCAAAGTCTGCTGAGACATTTGATGCGAAAAGATTTCAAACACCTGTTCCGCGAGATGCTTGAGAACAGATGCACTGGTCAAGAAACTGAGAAGAATATCGACAATGACATCTACAGGTTCAGGTTGCAATTCTTCATCGTCTTCGTCGTCGGCAGCCTTTTTGGATTTCTTGGCTTTGCCGTTCGCGTTAGGTGCAGCAAAGATCTTGTCGTAACAGTTATACAAATCGGCCAAGGCAGCGAGAGATTCTTCTTGGTTGACATACAGATGTAACATCAAGTGCAAGAAGAGCATCTCGAATCCGAGTTCCATGCACTCATATTTTTCATCCTGACTCTTTTGTTTGAGCTGCAAAAGCAGTTTGTTTAGCGGATGCCCAACGTAGGTGTAAAATGAAGCAATATATACCTTCTTCTGGAGCTTTTCAATAATCTTCCATGTTCGTTGGTAATTCTCCTGACTTTCTTCAGAAAGCTCCACAGCCAAGGCCAGGCGCTTATCCTTTTGTAATTCTTGGAGAATTTGTACAACGCGGTAGCTCCAGAGATCACCTTCGTTGGTGTAGCCATTATACTTGCGAGTCTTGAGCTGGCCATTCACTTCCTCCTTCTTGGCTTGAGGTGGCATCTTCAAGAGTGCAACGAGGATGCTCTGCAAACGATCCTTGCATTGTTCGCGAATCTCGGTCGATAATTCAGGTGTGACTTTGCGGTAAGACTATTAATAAAGCAAATGTAAGCCAAAGCAGCAAGCAAAGTGGATGGAAATGCAAACGTACGTCAAAGAGCGAGGACTCGTTGAAAGCAACAGTCTTCTTAACGTTGAAGAAGGCGTGGATAAGAAGGAACCGAACTATCGAGCAGATCCATCCTTCATCCTTTGGAATCTTGCTGTTTGTCACGAGAAGAGATAACTGCTTCAATACCCACGAGCGTCGAGAATCAACAGCAGATTCTTCGCTTGGTTGGTAGAAGGTCTTTGCCAGATACTCCAAATAGGACTTGATACCATTTGTATCCATCGTCGCCAAGAGATTCTCGACTGTTTTCGTTCTGGTGATCTGGTCAAAGTTTTGACTGCCATGCTTGCCAAGGAGCTGGATGATCAAAGCAAATCCGACATCTTTGTTCGCTGTAGCAGCTTGCTGAATGATGTTGGCCTTATCACAGTGATGGTTAGTTACCAGTTGTTTAATAATGCAAGCAAACAAACCAACTTACAGTGTACTTTGCAGCCTTGTTCAAATAGCGGTCATTGGACGACAAGTTGTTGATGAATGTGCGCATAAAGTTCTCGGTAAAAATAAATGGCACTTGCTCTGAGGAGAGGCGCGGCAAAGCTTTGGAGACCAATTGGAAGCCCCAATATTTGCGACCGTGAGACGAGCTTCGATCGAAAAGTGTTTCTTTTACGTGATAATTTGAGTTAGCAATCTATCAAACCTGCTGCAAGTTTGCAAACAACTTACCATCAACAAGAACACGCCAGAATTCTTCAAAAGGAGCATTTGGTTCCTGAGATTTCTTTCCCTTTCCATCGCCATTTTCATTGGTGCGCTGCTTTTTGGAAGGACGTCCAGAGGGTTCGGGCTCGGCACGGCCGTTGGTTGCTGTTGCTGGTTCGGAAAGATACTGATCCAAAATGCGATCCCAAACCGAGTGAAGCTGAGGTTTCCAGTCGCTCTGCGATTCTTCGTCGTCAACAGACCATTCCTGCATAGTCATCAATTAGCAACGAATAAACGAAATGTATTCACTGATTTCTCACCTTCAGAATGGCCGAGAGACGTTTGAGATTGCTGGCTGCTAGCAAGTTGCTGTTCTTCCAACCTGAAAGTTTGCTGGAAATATCGACTTCAGGCAATTGTTGCTGCAATGTCAACGCAAGGTTTAGCCTGTCCACGGTGTTGATATTTGGCAAGAATACATTTACAATGCTAGCAGTAGCAGTGTCTTTGAAGCTACATTCCTTCAACTGCAGCGATGTTTAGTTTTATATGCTGCTTCTAGTTCCATCTATCATATAACTTACGCTGAGAAGAAGCTGGATGACAACGTGATAACAGACTTCCACGAGATACGCTTTGGCTTTGGCTACTTGAGACAAATTTTCCAAAAGTCGGTTTACATCCTCGATCGTTGTCGTCGGGCGAGAAATCATGCCGGCTGCAATGATTGACATGAAACCAAACAGTCGACCAAACAGCATATCTCGAACTTCTTCGCGCGTCATGCTTCCAGTATACTCGGTGTATTGCAACAAGAGATCGAGAACGAGTTTCACAGTGATTAAGTCGGTGACGCTCAGTAACTGCGTTTTGCATCGTTAGAAGGAACTGTCAAGATTCCATCCTGATCCAGGTTGCTTTACTCTGGTAATTACCTCGGTGAGTGCAAGTGAAAAACCTTGACGAGCTCCTTGACGGGAAGACGACAGACCGCGAGTAAGACGGCGCAGCGCATAGGAAACGTCTGGTGCACACTGACTATCGAGAGCACCTTCGGTGTCCACGGGTTTCTTTTCTCCCAAGCTTTCTTCATGGGCCTTTTGGAAATCGGCCAAGGTCTGGACGAGTTTCTGCGTAGCAGACTCTCGTACCTTGGGGTCGATTGAGGCCAGATCCCAGTATAACTGGAGGGTCGCAGTGGCCATCGAGCAAAGTTGGAAAAAGTAAAGAACTAGGAATTCGGGCTCTGCCCAAAATTGTGCTCCCCGTTCAAGCCACCACCCAACATCACTCGTCGAAAAATGTCAAGTACAATTTGCTCGAGATAATTATATATAACAACACAAATAACAAAACTTTATTTTTATTGATGTGCAGCAACAAACTTCTTTTGAGCCTTTGCAACGGACTCTTTAAATTGCTCGACTTCCTCCCAACAATCCAACGGCCGGGAGCTGTTTTTCCTGTTGATGATGGCGGTTAAAAGAAAGAATCTGCATAATTCCTCACGTTTCCCGTATCACCAACGTACTTGTAGCAGGCAACAACAGCCTCCTGATGTTCGGCAATGTCAGCCGGAATCTCCTTTGGTGCGTTTCTATCAAGGACGTTGTTGAATATCCAGGTGTCCCATTTTCTGCCAAACGCCTCGTCGTGTCTGTAACTACCTCTTGATACGGTCGATCATGGTCTGTATATCAGTGCCCATAGCAACAGAGTTGTAGTCCTTATCGATGTTTGCTTTAGCAAGCTCGCCGTATTCGCGTTGGCTTTCTTGCTCTTGCAAACGCTTGAGCTCCTCGGCGACACGTTGGCGAACAATCTCTTCTACATCCTCGTTACTCGTTCCTCCTGCTGAGCTCTGTGTATATGGGTCTACTGTGTAAGTGACATGTGCGAATGGTGCAATTACACGGGACTCTGCTTGCCTTTCTTCGAGACTCCAAGGATTCCACGAAGCCCTGTGAAAACTGGTAACCGTGTCAACTGAAAAGCAATTGACAAGAATGTGTAACCATCTAGGTGTTGAATGCAATGTATACCTGCAGTGGCACGTTCTGGTTATAGAATATAATAGGCTCTGATGTGGCCTTGGATTGTGTGGAGCCCATGGTGTGCTGCTTTTTTCTACTCTGCGACGGTGGAGGGGGAGGAAATTCTCCCAATGTTAACAGCAATGACGTCAGCAGCCCGAGTAAGTGCGCAGGTACAGCATTTAGAAACGAGGCACACACTTAACATGGGATTTTAAGATACATATACTATATCAATGTATTATTATTTTATTTTTTTTCGACATCATGGTTGGATATTTCTATGTATAATAAAAGAAACTTTCTTCATGTTTTGAGTCGCATAGTGTGTATTTTTTCTTTTGGGTGCGTCGTTCAGAAGAACCGACGGCAGCAGGGCGGGTGTACGACATCTTCCGTTCTCGGCTCGTCAACCTTGGTATTGCGAGACGTGCCTATCCCAATTCCGGTTGACTCGCCTCGAGCGTCGGATATTATACAACGATTATTGAAAGTGCAGTTGAGGAGGGACCGAATAGATCGCTCAAAAGCAACCTTGAAAACAGTGTACTAGGGATCGCTTGCAAAGTCAGGGAACTCCATTTTGGGCCGCTCCAATAGATAATCAGGCTTAACCTTGACTAGCAATATATGGCTGCTACAAGCTCCAACGCGACGGGTTCTATGTGTCTTGCTTGTGTGCCGGGCTTGCGCGAGGAGGGAGGAAAAGATAACTTTGCACATTGAACAGAATGCAGCAAATACTTTTGCCGTATGTGCTGCATTCCAGTGATATAAACCATTCGCAGCCAGCTAGGCCGAGAATTCTAAGCATCCTCTCCATAGGACACCCATGGTACTCGTTCTTGTCATAATTAAACCTTTGCCGCATAAAGATCTTCGGCATGCGGATATCAAAGACAGTCGCTTGAAATCCACAGTTTCCGTCAGCAGCAGGATTCTGCACTGTCTCCACGGCGTTTTTTAGGATTAGATCAGTGACCATTTACAAAATAGCGGTATGATGCTGCTAACAGTGCTATTCTTGTCTTCCCTGAATTATACAAAAGTGAACATTGTTACTTACTGCGTCGTTATGTAATTCTAGTCTGTCCGAGAGAGTGACTACTATCTGTCAGTCAGAAGAAAATCCCTCGATCTTTCAGCTCCTATGTAGTAATTCCTGGGATTATTCAACATGGAGTAGTCATAATATTTATTTACATTCTGATATCCAGTTAGCCAAAAAATCATGATCGTGTTACGTTTCATTTCGTTGCAGACGATTGCCCTGGCTGACCGGGCCATGCGGGTTCAAAGGAGCCGTCAAACTCGCCGTAGAAACGATTGGATTCCACAACCTTGTGATGAAGACCGCCAATTACTGCTCCGCATTGAGGACATTTTGATATTTCAGTCGCTCCACCGCATTCACCTTTAGATGACAAAAAAAAATGCATTCTTCGTTCAGAATATACATATCTTTAAGATTATATCTCTTACCTATGTAATATGGATGTCCATTCTCGCACACAAACCATCGGCCACCAACGATGTTGTGAATACCCAACTTGGCTTCTTCGTTCATGGCATTAATGATATCATACTTCTCCTCCTGAGAAATACGCTGCCTGGCAAGCTCCAGCTGGCCTTTGATTTGATTAAAAAGCGCAATTTCAGTTTTGATGTACATATTGTAACGCAAGGCAGTGTATATCGGCTTTTGGCAGGATGGACATTGCCACAGTTTAATAGCAGTGTGTTCTCCATTTTTCGCTTGGTTCCTGAAAAATATATCCAGTGACTCCACAGAAAAGACTATGTGCAATGTGAGTACGTGTGGTCTTTGCGCCTTGCTTTTGCAATCGCTACTTACCACACCCACATTCGGGTAACATGTACGCCTTTTCATCCGGATCAAATTCAGACAGTGTTCGCAGAGTAATTTTACACTCTATATTGGGATCGCAAATCTTGCATGGCGGGCAAGGCTCACCACATAAGCCGATACATTGATGTCTATTCTATCACATGAATAATTTGCGTCAATGATATGTTTACGCGGTACTTACGAGCATCCCAATCTCTTTCCACATGGACGGTTGCATGGTGGTCGATCGCATTTCTATAGTTCAAATATTACTTTACTGCATAGTATTATGTGTATCTTTAACTTACTTCAAAGCACCGTTTTGTGCATTTTGCATGTGCACACTAAAAAATCGTTAAGCAGGTGACAAAATTTACGCCGAAGGAGTTACAACTTACGGCGTATGGGCATGGAGAATTGCAACGATTGCAAACACGATAGCACTCGCGGCCACATTGGTATCCGTGGAGACATACATGTCGACAAGGTTCTAAACAACGGTCGGTGTGGTTGTCAGAATTTGCACAACCTACAACAACGCAAACGAATGTTAACAATGAGTTATACAATGTCTGTTAAGATAATTGCCACCTTTAGCGCAGTAATGCCCACATATAAGCTGCTTTGGACAGCTTGCTTTGCATAGACGGCGACTATGCAATGCATGATCGGTTCCACACTGGCAACGGCGTAAGTACGGATACATGTGATGATTCGTTGCACTAATCTAAGAAGAAAACTTACAGGCTCAGGACATGGATGACCACATTCAAGGGGTTTCTCGCAAGTAGCTGTGCAGATAGGTTTGTAGCCGCAAAGCGATTCTACTGTGTGACCGCAATCCAGCTTGACTTTGACGGTTTGTGAGCAGGACGGTACGGACGATTCTGAAGCCTTTGAGCATTCAATTGATTCTGTGTGACCACAGGGTAGAGTATACTCGATAATCTCGCGGCACTCTTCTTTTTGTTTTTCGATAATGTCGCTGCAACTTCCAATGATCACATGTCCACAAGGCCGTTTGATGCTTGACTCTCTGTAGCAAGGAGGGCATTTGCCATTTTTGCACTGGTAGCATTTGTTCGGGCATAGATGGGTGCAAGGTGGAGGTCGCTGGCGATCGCAGCTCTTTTCGCATCGTAAGTATGAATGTTTTAAATGGTGGCATGTCTAATGGAAAATATGATTAGTTATCTGAACAGTCATTTGTTTATCAAGTAAAAGTTACCTCTTCACAGACGTGACCGCAATCTAAAAGTGTATTACATTTCGCCTGAAGGATCAAGATTAGCAACAAGTTTAAAACTCTCGAATTGCCTAATTACCGAGCAACCACCGTTTTTGACTTTGCGGAAATCTGTCCATTTGCCAATCAAAGTTGCTTGATCCTTGTGTTTCTGGCAAGTCAACGTGATCTGATGTGCCAAAAGCCCTAATATGGTCATGTCAATAAATAAAGTATCAACAATCATGCAAGGGACATTACCTCGATTTTCCATATGCTGCAATACATTGTTCCATCTTGTGTGTCGCAAAGTAGCAGACGCGCCGACCATAAATAGACCGAACCTACCTCTGGATACTGCCAGAGAGATGAATGTATCGGACATGAGAGCAGCAGAAGGGGATCCCAACCAAAGAACGACGATCAGGTTTTCCTTGTCATGGTAATTCTCGACTAGATCGATTTTCACAGAATGAACGTCTCCAGAGAAATGGCTAAACTTTGGTATGTGTGACTTCATGATAGTCTGCAAAATGCTCTGCTGCAAAGTATCGATCGTCAAAATAGTAATCCGGCTGGCTTTGTAGCCTTGCTGGCAGAGATACAGTGCCAAGTGACACACCATTCTTGCCTCGTCTGCATCTGCGAGTTTCACTTCAGATTTTACAACGTTGCTTAATTGCGTATCCACCGATCCTTCCCCGGCATCCGTTTGACAGTCGATGAAAAAAGCCCGCTGATCCACGCTAAGCATCGCAGGCGCAGACTGGTTGGCATAGTTTTCGCTAGACATGGGCGAAGTGATCAAGAGTCGTTGGTCTGCAGCTGAGCCTGCCACGGAAGCATGTATTCCCGCAATCTCGGAGCAGAGGCGCCACTGTTCGTCCAAATGCAATACTTCGCCGCCTGCTAATCGCCATCTTTCAAATAACGACACTTCCAAAACTTCCTGGTTACCGGCAGCTTCGGGATCTCGGAACTGCGGTCTGCTCGTGCTGTAGCTTTTTCCAAAAACAATCAGTTGTTCGGCGCGTGATTGCAACAACAGCGGCACTATCATTGATTCTGAAATATCTTCCGCTTCTTCAATCAATATGACTCGTGCCCCAAGCGCATTCAAGAGTTCCTGGTTCGCTGCTGCAATGTGTGCCGTTACACCGATTACTCGATTGTACCGAGAAACTGAAGTCCACTTTTGCCGTCGAATATCGTCCAATGATTCTGCAATTGTCGTCTGTTCCGAAATCAAAGGGCCAATCTCGTTGTCGATATGTTTTAATAAACAGCTTTTGATCCGTTGATGAAGTTTTTTTCGCAATTGATTCGGAAGTGTCCATATCACGTCCGAAGTAAACTCAAACCAAATCGTACGCAACGCATTCTGCAATCTGTATGCATCTTTGGATGTTGGGAAAGGCCACTTATCCACCGAAAACACGGGAGGAATGCTCGGTAAATGTCTGTCAGTCCAGTGCTGACGGTCTTCATAGAACTGATGGGTTGTCAATGGTAACATCGCTTTTCCGGTCTTCTTTTGTAACGAATTCGACAGTGCTCGCTGGATGGTGCCTATATTTTCAGGCAATGTTCTGTCACTTGATGCTGCTGCTACACTACCATTTTCCGAAACAACAGGTGCTATCCAATCTAACCACAGCTTTTGAATAGATATATCGTTGCTCTGTTGCAGCGAAGCATGCGGATAGCCGAACCGGAAAACGTCTTCGTATGTTGGTGGTATGGTGGATGCCATGATAACTGGATCGTCGTTCAATACTCTCCATCGATAATTCCACAATGCATTAAGCTGGGTTTGCAATGTTGCGTATTTCTTCTCAAGCGAATGCCATTGCTTGCGAGTGGGGTCTGTCGATAGTGGTACTGCTAATTTGCATATATCTCTTTCGCGAAGCATGTCGCTGTCAGAATTGGCCGCAAGGCGGGCGACATCCGGAATGTCCTTTATCACAGATCTAAGGATATGATCCAGAGTCGTTTCTCGCTTGGTGATTACAAGTACTGGGTGATAACATTGCGTGGTTGTGAGCGTCTGGTGCAATAGTTCAACGAGTTTGCTTGCCAAGTATGACTTTCCGGTCCCTTCCTTGCCAGAAATAAAAGTGACGGGTTTGGATATCGCGTGTTGCACAGCTTTCGTCTGACTAGGCGACAATGCATACAACGGAGGTCGCTGAGCGGGTGGAAGTGAAAGATGTTGAGGGATGTGTTGCGGCCATATACAGTCTTCTTGTGTTTGTCCTAATCTCGCTATAGTCTTGCGCACACCGTGTGCAAGAATAGGGGAAATATCCAGTTCAACGCCTTGTAGATAATTGGGCACGTGATTTATAGTTTCGTCGTCCTTTGTCAGTTCAGATCTCGTGTTGCTATTTGGTGCAATTAGGAACGGTACTATCGCTGGTGAGCAATCTTCAGCTTCGTGCTTCGATATGCGTTGGTGCAACCAATTCAATGTCGGAAGAGTAGCAGCTGCATTTTTATGGATAGCATGCGAAGTGTAAGTCGCATGGAAATCGAAGCGATCTACCTTTACATCGTCTGGAACGAACACGAATAACGCTGTGTTTGACGATAAGGCACGCCGGTTGAATAGATGTATGCCGGCATATGCAATCATTCCACTAATAATCGACGCCCTTTTTGCTAATAAACCTACCCTTTCGTCGGATGACCGAGACTGTTTGTGATCCGCATACTCTGGTATCAAAATGCACCATGAACTTTCTGGCGGTAAAACAGAGGCCACATCATCAAGTTGTGCTTCCAAAACGATGGCTGGTTTGCTGAATGTTAACGTTAAGGTTGTAAATAGCGGTTGCAGTCGCGTGTACGTTGACCAGCCTTCCTCAGACTTCTCTACATTTCTTGCTCCATACATGACATAATCCCTTAAACTAGTGACGGCTGGACCGTGTAGTTGCTCCCGCAATAAGTTGTAATGCATCGTTAGGTATGAGTATATGTCTTTGTGAGATTGCCGAACTTGATTGTGTGCGAAGCGATGATATTCGAAAGTGCTCGATTCGTCCGTTTCGATGGCTTCCGAGAATATATCAATTGCGCGTAAGAGCGGCAAAGTATTAGAATGCAAAGCATCTGCTGAACGTCGGTCATGTGTAATGTACGGACTCCAATTTGTGTCATATTCCGAGGTATGATAAAAGTCTACCGGCAGTGGTCGATCGTCTTTTGGCCAGTGAATTGCGTCCGGAGATACTAAGGCACCAATATCCTTGAATTGCTGGAATACTTGTTGTATCTGGTCATCATGAAACGTGGGCTTGATACGCTGGAAACATTCCTGTGTCAAGCTTATTGGAATCCTCGAAATGAAATCAGGGTGCATGTCTAGGAAAACTGCAAAGAAGTCCAATATAGGTAAAAATTCCAGAGGGGTCAAAACATTTGTGTGAAGATAACGCGAGATAGCATGGACTACGACATCAAGGTGGTATCGCAATCGTTCAGATGCGAATAGTCGTGCGCGTCCTCGAGCATTGTATTTTGTAGCATCGGTGCGTTCAAAGCTTATTACATGGGTGAGAGTCCGAATGAGCATACCGAGCGTCCTGTGCGTTAATCGCATGCTTTCTCGAAGTATACTGTCCAGACGTTCGTAGAAACTTGAGATGCTCGATAACTTTTGATCGACGGAGTATAGAAAGCTATAGATTTCATTGTCATAGTCTGCATTGAAGTGTGGAGATATAGGCATATGAGGTAAAGGTGCTCCGGGAGGTAATGGATATCTTGGACCTGCAATTGGTACCGACATGTACATTTTCGATTGCCTGCGTGGGGTCGAAGGCGTAGGTGGATGATGCTTGGCTGAGGATGTAGTTTTCTGCATATTTTGTCCATTCGGAATGAAATTCCAAGCATTGGGTGGATATGCTACGGGTTGGGCAGATGTCACCTGTATAGATCGTGCGCGTTTGTTCTCTTCCATTGGTGACCATCCATCAGATGCTATGCTAGCCACTTCAGCAAATGACCGATCCAGCGGTTCTTGAGGTTCATCTGACGGTACGTCCGATACTCCAGCTGCAAAGTTAATACTGTCGTTCTGGGACGACGGGTTTATGTTCTCGAATTCTGATGCCGATAGCCACAAGTTCTTCTTCTTGTTCTTGTTATCTTCTTCCTCTTGTTGAAATTCGAGATCAATGCCGGTTTCCCACAAGTGTTCGGCTTTTGACTTGATGCTATCAAAAGCAGTGGTCGCTCTTGCAAACTTGACAGCACCGTCTTTGCTAACATTTCCCTTGGGCTTTGATTGTTCACTTGATGCTGTCCATAATTGATTCGATGCTCCCGTGTCCCAACCACCCAGTACAGCAGAATCTTTGGGAGACCAATGCGATCGGGATCCGTAGCTACTACTGCATATGTTAGCATAAGAATAATCGATAAAAATCTTTGAGCTTACTCTGCTTTCGAAGTTCTATCCCACGAAGCTGTCTTCTCTTGCGGCGATCGCGGATGCTGCTTGTTGGTCATGCCGGTAGACATGTAGCTTCCAGCTTTGATCTCGTCGAGACTATCGGGCCAGTTGCGCGGCTCCCTTACACTGCCATCCTCAGACGCACGATCAGTCGAGTAAGCAAAGTGAGCAGAATCGTGCCGAGGATCCCACTGATCGGTCTCATGGAACGTGGAGTAGTGCCTTTGCCGCAAACTTTTGGATTGAGGTGGCCTCTGCATTTCCTGTCAAAGAAGGTGCCTTTTTTCCCGCGACCACGGCGCTGATAGCTGCAAAGAAAATTCAGAATTTTTGAATACATCACAGTTTGCGCTACTTTTGACCTTTCGTCTTGCACCGTTCTATCTTATGCAGAAAAGGTTATAAATTGAGAGAGAGAAAAAGGAATATATATTTTTGTCAAATGAATGAACTTGGCAAGTCTCTTGAACAGTAGTAATAGATCAGTTTCAGACTTTTAATTCCATTTGTTGTGTATTGAGCTCGCCTTTCTCCTCCAATACTCTATGTATTGTATTTCCAAGATGCTATTATCTGCAAGTTAAAGTGCTTAAGGACCAATTACTCGAATCTAACTATCAATAGTGTTTGCTATCCGACGTTAGCCCCGCTTCAGCAGCAAAAAGTGTCAAAAAGATCGTCTAGATAAGCACAGCTAGAGCTGTGCGTCGTTATTTATCTACCTATGTTAAAGCTGCACATCTATATCATGGCAATATTTTTGACGACTTACAGTCGCGGACCAATTGGTTGCGGACGATAGATCGAAAGAGGAAAGACTCCATTTACTGTCCATTGTTAGAAGCTGAGTTTCTGGAGAGAACCTTTTTGTCTTCCATCCCCTTTCGCCCCAGCTGTCTTTTGCAGTAGTCTTTTCTTTAAGGCCATGGGCCAGCAGTCTAGCAAGCATCGGGACCCTCTGACCTTCGCTTATATCAATACAAATGATAGCAACGAGCTGGTGGAGGAACATGCCCTAGAAGCAGAGAATCCTCTAACAGATTTCGTGCTTGCCAATCCACACTTGTACAAACTAGAGATGACTTGTCAGAATGGCTGTCAGAATGGACATCGACGCATGGAGTCAAACGGGAGCGGCTCTTCACAGGAGGGTCCTGTAGACCTTGCGACAAGTGTGGTCGTTGCGACCAAAGTGGACCAAGAGTGCGAATATTGTCGGCAGAGCAAGCGGCTTTCGCTTGTTCGAAGAGACCTAGCAAAAGATTTAGCTTACATCGATGAAACGTACTATCCTGATGTCATACATTATGTATCCAATGAAGATGCTTCCGAGATCGAACTACTCCAGCTGGATCACGAGGACGACCAGGGCAACGCTGGAGCTGATAATTGGGGCAAGCTTACGATAGGCGAAGTTACACCAGGCAAGACGAGGCAGAGGAGATTAACTAGCCCATCACTTGCTGTTGATCTCTCTGGAAAATCATTGATAAAACTGAGCCCTAGCATCGGGTACTTGGATAATCTGACGAAACTGAACCTGTATGGAGAAAAGCAATTCCCCGCAAAACATAAGGCACCGCAATTGCTGATTGATCATGTCTTAGGTCCAACAACCAAATGACGAGCCTGCCAAAGACGATTGGATACCTAAAGAACCTGCGTGTTCTCAACTGTGCGCACAATCAGCTCGAATATCTACCGGATACGGTCGTATTCATGTCGAAGCTCACTGCATTGAATGTCTCCCATAACAATCTGACCAACCTCCCCAAATCGATGGGCTCTATGCCAAAGCTGGTCGTCATTGTCGCCAACGATAATCGTCTCACACGTATTCCTCGAGAAATTGCCAATCTGCAAGAACTGATATCCCTGAATGTCTCCAACAACCCCTTACGCTTTATTCCGGCTGAGATAGCAAATCTCAAAACTTTGCGGAAATTGACGGCGGACGGATGCAATTTCAACGAGGAGTTTATACATGAACTCCGTCACGACCCTCCATCGTTGCTAGAGACCTGCGCACGCCAAATTGTCCGTGCAGGTACTCCTATACCAGGCAACTTCTCCGATAATATCAAGGAGTTTCTTGGGCAAATGCAGACCTGCTCTTTCTGTGGGGGGCCATTCTTCGAGTCATACGTCACACGAGGTCGATTCATTGAACGTACTGCTCGCCAACCTATTGCTTTGGAGTACAGACTATGTGCTGCGCACTGGTCTGGAGAAGATGATCGCTTGTTGGCCTTGTTTTCAGATATGCCCGCGACTTCACCGCATACACGTTCTGAAGGTCGAACGGTTGATTTAGATGGTCTGGAATCATCTAATACGTCGACGAGGAAAATGCTGAACCGAAGTCGAGCATGCAGCGACGCCAGTGCGAGATCTTACATGGGAACACCAGCCTTATCCTTGTCCCCTTCCAACTCTTCACAAGTATCGCGTCGAAGCAACTCAAGTTCGTCTCTCACTGTTCAGTGGAGAAACAGATCGTACAGTGATCTCAGCGAGACCGTTACCATTCAATCCTTAAAGAGACAACCGAGTTTACCGGCGCTTCCAACCTTGGCAACCAATACAACCACGCACGGTACTTCTCGAGCTTCTTCACCTTTGAATCCGCGTGCAAAACAGAGACCTCGTGCATCATCCAGCGCCTCTGTTACGAAACGTTTTACCAGTATGATGGGTTCACCTCCACGATCATACAGCAATGTCGCGCTCCGTCAAGCATCATCGCTCGCTCCACCTTCAGCAAACCACCAAAATTTATCTGTATCTGAAATTGAAGAACGGCGCGGTGACCTTGACGCCGAAAATATTCGAATTCTCGCTATAGCCGATGCTCCTGAACGCCCTTTTGTTGATCCCGAGCAGCAGCAACCAGGGCCTATCCGTCTTTTGCTAAATGGACAGAGTCATTCCAGCACATCGAATATGACTATAGATGAGCAAACGGTTCTCGACGGTCAACGAGGCACTTTAATTGGAACATCGGCTATCAACGACTCCAATGGAGAACGTGACAAGAGGGTGATCAATGCAGGCTCCATAAGAGCTGGTCTCGCACACATTGGGGCTAGATTCTCAAATCGCGACCGCAGTGGAACTGTATAAGAATATCAACGACATACTTTCATTTAGTGCACAGCATTTGTTAGCCATTTTAGCTATTTTCGACACTGTTATTTCAACATGTATATATTCCACTTTTCCTGCAGGTTAGAACTTTTTTCCTTGCTTGCTGTCATTCAGATCTGAAAGATCAACAGGAGAGAAAAAGACAGGAGGTATTGTTTGTGTCCATCACATGCAGATTGAAATGATACACATCTAGTAGGCCGACGTTGGTATCCATAGCATGCGAGATTAGGAACATTGAATCTTTACATTTTGGGCAGAAAATACGTAAAACAAGAAGCTGTGCCATCAACCATGTCAAAATACACATTCTTTGCAGTCTCATCATGTTCTGTGCGGTAAACAATATAAATATCATATGATATATGTATCTTGCCAACCTGATATATATCCTCTATATTTCTGGCTTCTTTCGGCAACTTGCAGGTATTGGAAGTTTCATTTATTAGCTATTCGTTGAAGCAATTGACTGTACATGACCAGCATAGTACTTCATTGATTAAGAGGCATATAGACACTTATGTATAATAGAATACATGATCTTTTGCCATTTTGCATCATCTGAGACTTTTCTGGCCTGACATTCTCTTCCAAATAATTTATTAAGTGTTTGATACCGAGAATAACAAAGGATAGTCAGCTCTACTAATTATCCAAGCATGTGTGAAATGGCTGAGAACCGCTTCCTTCTTGGCAGCCGGTTCATTGATCTTATTTACAAGCTTGATGCGGTTAGTAAACTTTTGGACGAGGATCGACCAGCTTCGAAAGTTGCCTCCCTCGATTACCGGAGGCTTGATGACAGCTGTCAAGAGACAACGACCTAATCGAGAGCTATATAAAACTTTAAAAGTTATTAAAATTCAATGTCTAAGCTTCATGGTGGTCCTATACTTATCATGCGACGATAGCAATAACGGATCCCTGAGCTCCATCCAGTACGCCATCCGACTCGATTTTCAATAACAAGAATCAGTATTCCTTTAATCGCACTAATACCTTGTAAATTCGCCAAAGTTCATCTGCTGTGCATTCTGAGACACTAGGGTACTGGAGCTTTTCTTCTTTGACCAATTCGGCCAGGGCCTTGACAGTTTCCTCAGTCAAACTAAAGGGATTTACTTTGATCAATATACATTGGATTTTGGTCTCTCTGTTTTCCGTTTGCTTACATAGTGAGTGGTCGATATAGTGATGTTCATACAGGTCAATAATTTGAACACCAAGAAGCTCTACACTATCCTCTCAATATTCACGTAGGTCCTCGGGCTAACCGCACACTCTAACAATGAGTGGACTGGCAGTCGACCACTGACCATATATACCAAATTTTGTGCAGAGGAATACCTGGTTGACATGTTCATTCATGACAGACTTTGCCAAGTACGAATCCCCTGTCACCTGACAAATATTACATATCTGCTATTTGCAATCACGGATGTGATGACGCGCTTTTTTGCTTTGTTTAGCTAATTTCGCTGAGCCAGGCAAATATATGCAAGTTACCTGTATGTATTATCATCTGACGCTCCTTGAAAATTAATACAGCAACCTCGTAGATGTTCCGCTATAAACAATTAAAAGCAATCAAAATTCGAGCAGACGTTCCAGGCTTAGAATCCATCATATTTACAAACATTCAGAAAGCTTGCTCCTCTGCTGTGCACATTGGTATTACGTTATTGCCACGAAATCGTAATTACGGCAAGTAATATATGTCATTATCTGTCGCCCAGAAGCCTGTAAATTAAGGAGGATCTAGTTATCCTAAATGCCTTCTGTACAGAGGAAGCTCTCTGAGACCTACCAGTGCGATGTAATGAGATCTTACCCATCTCTTGAAGGTGTCTATTTGTTTTAGCATACGAGGTGATAATGTAATGTTTTCATTCTGTTGTAAATTGATTTCTTTCTTTTAGTTGAAAACGTATGAACATTATCCATTACTTTCAATAATATAGACTGTCCATGACGGTAGATTGCAGCGTGTATCGTAGTATACCTGAAAGACCATCTACACCAAGTACATTTTTTTTCTCAATGGTATGATGTTTTATGTGGAACCCAGTATTTGTAATTCCGTTTTTGTCAGAAGACTATTGGAAAAGATATGTACAAAGTACTGCTAAAAGCTACGGTCTCTTAGCTTGTCAGCTTGTCAAGAACTCATATATAAGCGGTATAATGAAGACGACTTCTGGAAATTTTGTTGTTGCAAGACTGACACAAAAAAGGATGGTGATAAACGTTGAAGAACTTTGATTTTCTCCGGATTTGCAAAGTATTCATATCTTTTGCAGTTTTACTCCTACAATGCTTATTAACCACTAAAAATGGAGATAACAATGGAAAAAATCAAGTACCACAAGAATCACCAGAATGTCGTGCACGGACTTCGCCCGCTTACTTTTTGTCCCTTTTGCCGCCTTTCCTTTTCGACCTCGTTCACCGCAACCTCGATACCTTCCACCCTTTTCAATACTATCTCCATGATACAGAATTGCTGTATTCACTAGACCATTCCTTTATTATCATATAACCGAAATAATATAAATATCCTTCGAACAAAAGAATAAAGGATCATCATCTTCTCCTCTCTTCGTGGTCCTTTTTCCTTGTAACCCTTTTATCTTCTCAGTGGGTTCGTAACGCCAAAAGGATACCGTTACGACAACATATTCAATCTCCGCTCAGCAGCGAAAAAACAAAAAATACTTACTCCCTCCCTAATGAGGAGGAACTGATCAAGTGCCTTCTGGCGGAATCGAACCGCCGACCTTCCGCTTACTAGGCGGACGCTCTGCCAACTGAGCCAAGAAGGCAGTCGCTTGAAGGAGGGAATTTAAATTATCCTTTAAAGCATCTGCAACAATTTTCGCGGCGCGGTCACGTGACCTGAAGGCGAGGTATAAGATGTGACAATGAGTAGACCAGTGAGCTATTATTCTAGCAAAAAACTGGATCTCCTGGTTTTTAAAAAGAGCTCAACTTATTTATTGTATATGCTGTGGCTATTTAAAAACCGTTCAACGTTTGTTAAGTGCAATTCAAGTTTGAGATTGAGATTGCGCGGAAGTAGTAATGATATCGCCGATAGTTAACGAAAGAAGACGGTCTTGGTGAACATTATTGGTGCTTGCAAACGCACAGGCTTTTCAGGTTGGGATGGTTTTTAAGGATTGTGCGCATCGCGAAAACAGACGTGGAATAGTTCATTTGACATTTACAGACTGGCATCTGGCAACAACGAAAAAGAAGGAAGAAGTGCTGTGAGCAAAGCACTTGCAAGAAGGACCATAAAGCTGTATTATAGAGAGATTTTATATGAGATCTCTCTAACCCAGATTTCCTGCAGTGATCAGTCAAGTTGCAGTAAAGCGTCCAGGGTCTTTGCGCATTGTCCATTCCTCTTGATCTAATTGCTCAATTGTGCAATCTTGGGTGTTGGGTATGAGCAGAATTAGCAGTAATAACAGGGACAGGAGTAAATCCAGTGAGACTGAATCAAATTTTTATTCCAATTGCAATAGTGCTCCATATTTATACTCGAACTCTGAATGTGCCACACGCAATATTACTTGATCCCTTTCTCGGCAGCGTCGCCATAGATTGGAAGTCCTTGGTACTGAGTCCTAATGACTAGAATGTTATAGCGAGGGATCATGTGCGTGGGTGCGACTAGTGAATGTCACTAGCAGATACGACAGACTTGGGAGATAGGCCGGACATGGATGACCTCCATCGTCGTCGATATCTGTACTTTCCCTCAGCATCTCCAGAAATGGCTCTAGGAGATGCTGTTGTCGTCGTATACGTACATAATAAAGATAACAACAGATCGACGCATAATGAATACCATTGCCGGTTGTGCTCATCCAACTGTGGTAACCATAAGCATCTCAGGAGCACGCACGGATGCGTCGAGGTTGTCCACGCCTACCTGGCCATTGGCATTGTCGAAAGAACGTTTCCAGTTTTTAAAAACTTATTAGTCTTATTTGTTTTTTCTTCTATGATTTGGACAGTAGTATAAATTTTGGATATATTTGTGTTCCCTGATTTTATAGCAGAAGAAAAACATACTTAGGTTTTCCGTTCTTATAGGGATGGTCAAGTCGTGTGGTAGTGCTGGTGAGAAATCCAGCAGCCATCTACTCGGATAAGAACAAAGGTTTGTGGATGTGCTCCTCAGTGAATCCAGAATGGAATGTCACCATATCAGAATCCAACAGGAGAGCATGATTGCATACATCGTCATTCTGGAAAAGCTATTAGACGCACCCACTTCGGCATTTTTCATGTGTTCCAGCGAGAACTTCAATATGAACTTTCTCTCAACTTTGTTTCGTAAGATTTGCATGTCACCCCATGTTAGATATCTCCAGGTATCAACCAGGAGTTGTTTCGGCGGGCGTATGGAGAAAATGCACGCCACTGAGAAACGTTATTAAACTGAAAATGGTGGATTACAAAATTGAGCGTCAAGTACTTGTAAGCAGCAACAGAGCACACATCTGTAGTGCGAAGGCTGGTATCTTTCTTGAAGCGAATTGATGCTTGTGGTGATACACTTTTTCCAAAAATTAATGTCCTGCAATTTGTCGTTTTGGTGTATAAATGTATTATAAAATTTCACAAAATGCGACATTACTTTTGGGAAAAAGTGTACTGCATCGAACCTCGTTTAGACCAAATAGTTGTTTTGGCTTTTTGTTGGGAGATAATAAGCCTGCTTGCGCCAATGCTACCGCATAGTGTTGGATTATTCTTTCGCGAAGTATCTGTCAAGGTTTTCTTCTACTCAGGACATCGAATCCCGGCCTATTAGGATGCTTAGGAATGTATTCGTATACTTGATTATCTAATATCTATTGTATTCCTTACTTCTGTGATTATGATCCTGCATTCTTTCAACAGACTGGTTCATTGAACTTATCCTTGATCTTTTGCCATCATATTGCTCGACTCAACATTAAGCATCTTTTCGTATGATATCGACGTTGAATACCTCGCATTTTTTTTTACATCGTACTATTCTCTTCTTTTTCGATGCTCGTTTTGAGAGCTTCGATTTCTTCATGAACTTAGAAATATCAGGATCTTGACTTGTTGCATTTTCCTATTCTTCGCTAGTCAGTTGATAGCGTTTTGGACCCGGACTCGGAATGCCAAATGGGCTGATTAGCGCAAAGACTTTATGACTTCCTGCTGATCTTATCATCCCGGATAAGTACTCCCAGGTCTAAGTCTGAGCCACTGAGATAATTTTCAAAATAGATTGTGCGAGTGTCTATTTGATGATGGTGAAAGTTTCTTGGATGTTTTCGTAGCGAATGCTGTCCGGATGGCGTATAAAGTTCTGCAATGGGTAAGACCAGCTTTGATAAATAGTAACTTTATTGCTTTGCCTGCCGAATCAGATGTGAGCAGCTTGATGGTTAGAATGTGTTTCTAAATGATGTTTCTATCGAACCAGTTTGCATCAGGAAGTATTAAATAAAATGAAATTTGCTTGTTCTGAAACCAATCTTCGAATGACTGCACGAATACATCTTGAGCTTTCCCCAGCGCAGCAAACAGCAAAGGAGCATTGATGTAGATATCATAACCAATCTCACTTGAGATGTTTTTAATTGTTGGAGAAGCATCGTAATATGGTCCTTCATATTTGCTGTATCTTCAACTGCAAAAAATATCTTGTTGCATTGGGGGTTCCCTGGAAGACTATGTGTGATCTTGATATCTCTCCACTTTAGGCATTTCCAGTCCTCAACAAGTTCGCGCTTCGGAGGGCACAGCGACGATATATGGAGACATTTAACTATTGCTTAGACTATTTGCATCAAATCAGCTCTACTTAGCACGTACCTGTATACAGTGCTACATTCAGAATGCAGCAGAGTTGTAAAATATAGATAGACCAACGATCCACTGTTGCTTGACAGTATATTTGACTTCTTCAAGACCAAATATAGGCTTCTCTTTCTTTTGTACTGATAGTAGACCTTTCTGAGCGAGACTGATCAATGATGGAAGTAGTACAACAATTAGAGCTTCCGCTTATTACAATCATCTACTGGTAGACTTAATTCTTTGTCCCTTATTCCATTTAAAAGGCATCTACATCAAGGTTCACAATACTTACTGTTTTTTGCACCTTCCAATACTTCAGTTTTCCGGAGCAACGTTCATGGTTTCGCCATTCACAACATATGCCATGCTCTAACCCCGGCGAGATTTCATCCAAAAGTATGATGACACTTTCACTGAAGGCAAGAACAGCTTTTGACTGATTTGGTGTCAAGGAAGAGTCTGTGGAGACGTATACCGATAGATTCCAAAATTACGTGCAGAAGCAGGTGTGAAGATGGTGAAACGATTCCATCTCTTTACGTCTAGTCCCTGATCCCACAACTATCCAAGCATATCACGTTGGACCAGGTCAACCTGTCAGCAGAGCGCCGTACACCACGACCAAGTGGCCTTTCTCGTCCGTAAATTATACTGCCAAGTCGTCCTGAGATTGAAGGATACACCCGCTCATTGGAAACTATGACGCGTCAGACAACGAAGTTGAGGGTCGAGGAGAAGAAAAAGAACGCGAGAAAATAAAAGTTCCAAGATAAGAATAACAAGTAATGCCATTCTCACGGTAAAAATTGCCATGCCATTCAAGAGTACCGTGTCTTGTCAGATGTCATGAGTCAGAATTAAGGCAGCAACAAGATGCAAACGCCAGCAAGAACTGTTAGCTAACTTCACCATCGTAATTTCACGCAACATTAGTTTCAATAACATTGATTTCCGTTTGGAGCATCAAATGCCTGGCCGTAGAGAATATACTCCGACCGCGGTCACGTGAACAACGCTAAAATTTAGGTATCATACTTTTTTTACAAAAATATTTTCTGACACGTGTGGTATTTTGTGTAGTATGATATTTAGTTGCGTGACCACTTGGATTGGAAACCACTGTGTATATTAAAGTAGCTGGGTACGAACGAAACGTTAAAGGCGTTGTCCTATTGAGTTTGTCGATCATCCTGTTTTCAATAATGGCTGAAGTGTAAATATGAAATGTGTTTCTTTTGCGTGCTAAAACAAATTTTCCCGATCAATGAGAAGCTAACGTATATTGCACACAACAAAACAGATGGAAAGAGAGAAGAGAGGGTCTCTATCATCAATAACTTGCAAAGGAGTAAAAAGGAAAGCACGACAGTTGCATAAATAAGGAAGTTTGTGTAACATAGCCGACAGTCGAAGTTCTGAAAGGAATGAATTGAGCATGGCGTTTGCACATGTATGCATAGCAACATCATATAATATATGCTTAATTAGATATAAGATGACTGGACATATAGATGAAATAAAAGGAAAAGGTAATAGGAAGAAAAGAAGGAAAAAGAGGAAAAAAAGAAAAAGTAGATAAGGCCAGAAAAGATACAATAACAGTCACCATCTCAACAGCTGGGAGAGATGGCCGAGTTGGTCTAAGGCGTCAGGTTAAGGCCCTGATCTCTTCGGAGGCGTGGGTTCGAATCCCACTCTCTTCACGCAGTTGCAGCTTCGGCTGCAATCCATTTTCGTTTTTGCGAGTTTCGTGCACGGACCATCCGCTTTCCTTTTGCGCTTCCTGTCGTAACGCAATCCTTTTGGCGTTACGAACCCACGGAGAAGAAAGAAGGGTTACAAGGAAAAAGGACCACAAAACGAAGAGAGGAGAAGATGATGATCCTTTATTCTTTTGTTCGTTATATGATAATAAAGGAATGGTCTAGTGAATACAGCAATTCTGTGTCATGGAGATAGTATTGAAAAGGGTGGAAGGTATCGAGGTTGCGGTGGACGAGGTCGAAAAGGAAAGGCGGCAAAAGGGACAAAAAAGGAAGCGGGCGAAGTCCAGGTTCTCGATTTATTTTGTTAATTAATTAACTAAAGATACGGCACTGGGTGAGCACAAACGATGATACAGCAACTACTTTTATGATTTACTTGTACATTAAGAATACTTTAAATACGATTGTGGCATTTGCTTCAAATTATTCTATTTAGCGCATTCGTATATAAACATTTTAAGGGAGGAACAATGTAATTCAAGTAATATTACTGCTGCGCATATAATAGTATAAATGGATTAGGTAAAAGGGCAGTGCTTAATGAAAGGGAAAAGTATCTTTATGCGTGTTCTTCATAGCTAGCATCGATACGGAAATAGAAGAAGGTTAAATGATTTTTCATAAACTGCAGTATGAAATGACAATGTCCACAGCTTGTGGCCAGAAGCAATGGCGTAACTTGCAAATAACATAGTGTCATCTATCTATAGAGACTGGCATACAAAGTAAAAGTTGCAAAATTTTGGATACCGCAAATCAGTGTTCAGATTCTAAGTCCACTGCATACAGTTGATATTAGGACATATTTATAATACATCAGTCCTTCCAGGCGTCTTCAGATATCGGTATGAATCAATGATGTGACACATTTGTTGCTTTTTGAGCATGTGATCCAAAGCTATGCAGCAATCGATATGACATACTGAATACTACCGTATATACAGACAGTTTATTTCGAGTGTGAATGGATCTTCAGAATCGATAAAACTACGCATGTGATCTAAAGCTTGAAGATATTGATAAGCTGAAGGCGCAAATTGCCTAAGCAGTTGGATTTCCAATATCAAACGTGTTTTAGCAACCAATAAAAGCGCAACTAAGTAGATGGATACAAAGATATTGAGGTGAGGTTTGCGTTTTTAGAGCTATCAAGAGAATTACAATACCGGCGATCCTCATAAAGTATATCCGTCTTCTTCTTGATGAAGTTGCTCTTGATCCACGCACTGGAACAAATACTTATGCATTTGTTCGGAAACAAACATCGTCTTACTAATGAACATGATGACAGTGTATGTAAGTATACCTTATCACGAGTATTGTAAGTTTTATTTCTATTGATAAATTCCTTCAGAGATTGTAGAGAATCAGAAGGACGGATTAAAAGAAACATCGGGGGGATTACTAACTCGACTACAAAAATGGAACGCACGTAGTGATTCTAGTTTTCTATCAAAATTCTGTTACTCTGGAGCTTCTAGTACTCCACCGGTAAGAAAGACACGGAAATTATGAAGCAAACAAAAATTCTGGCATACGGCATGTTTGAATAATCATCTACTTTCTTAGAAATGATAGCTGCGTAGCAAGATAGCTTGTTCCTTTTTTTATATTCCACTGCATGGGGCATGCGAAAAAACAGAGACACGGTGCTGCCGAAACAGTAAATAATACAGTCACTTCGACACTAAATGTTTGCAACGCCATGAAAGAACTACCGTCTACATATACCAAATCCGGTAAAATATCTTAAAGTCAACAATCTCAATGTAAGCATTAAGCCATCATATTCCACATGTTTCTTTGAAGTCTTCAAGGACCTTTCGTTAAAATGCTTTACCCCAAGGTAACCACGACTTGTCGCAGTTGCTATTAGAGCAGTGCACTCCCCGTCATTATGCCTCGACATTTGGACAAATGTAGCGATACATAGCACTTATCAAGCAGCAGGTAATCGGTTGCATGCTTCCTTCAAATGTTGAATGGTTAATTTGGCATTTGATAGGAGTTCCAAAAGAACTGAAGCACCTGGCTTCATTGAATGGATTGTCGCGATGCATTCTTTCCTATAGTTCCATTTACTTTGCCAATATGCTTATTTTTTGCTCAGACGCACATAATCACCTTGCAAATATATATGAACAGTCGTCGCTGCAGGTTTGAAAATTGAGAACGATATAATTCGTAGTATATATTGTCGTTTTGATAGAGACGTTGTGAATTTTGAGCAAGTTGCACGGTTCAATCTTCTGAAGTGATATTCCTTCAATAATCGTCAATCCAAAATAGAATTACTGCATTTCAGTTTTTCTTTCACGAGATCAAGTGATCAAATGTATGACAAGTCACCGCAGAGGACCTTTGTATGGTTTGCATGCAATGGAAGTGAACTCTGAATGAACAAAACCTGTATAGCAACTGGATAACCGCTTGCAATGTTAAACCAATACGACAGACGCCTCTTTGCAAAGTCCAGTGGAAAATAATGAAAGCGAAAAGTCGCAGAAGAGCATTTCATAGGAAGCATGCAGCGGCGAAATACCGTTATATCTTTGCAAGTACTGCCCAACATCGACAAATGATGAATAACTGGTTACAATCGACCTGTGTTGTAATGTCTCTAGGGTCGATATTGACTAGCAGCACGGTAAACTTGGAGCAGCGTGATAAAGGTCAATAGTAAGTATTAAAAAATTTGGTGGGTTCTTGGATGATATGAACATCTCGTAATTGTCCCAAGTTGGATGTAGAGTTAACAACCAGCGTGATACATTCGAGCCAAATTGACCGTTCAGCACGGAGAATAGATGCTTGCTATGGAGATACAAAGGTCAAGCAACAAATTTTAGCGCTTTAGATGGTCGCTACACTCACTGGCTCGCTGCGCTCGTTCCCCTAACCAAAAATGTTTTCACTGAAATCCGCATTGAATAATAACCTCGCCTGGCCTTCATAAACCTCCATTCTCCGGTCGGTTTTGCATCCGCTTCGCTACTGCAAGCACAGCGCCGTCGAATTCCCGGCTTATTCAGACCGTCCTTCGCCTAAATTCAAGTGTATGAAGCAAAACATGAGTTACGTGTTCAACCACCAGTACTTCTCCGTTGTCGATATCATTGACTTTTCTCCACCATGACACTCTTTGAGCAGCATTCCGGTTGTCATAATCCGAAGGCTCGATATTATGTTCATTCTTCACTTCTTCCGCTCCTTTTCCATTCTCTCCTCGGGTTCTGTATTTGTAGGTTCCAACATGGACTTCGCATATTAATACATCGTACTAACAGACTAAACGCCATAATTCTCCATCTGGCACCATGGCGTATCCGTTGCCGAGAACCAAGGCGTGAAAGACGCTCTGCGCCGCGGGTAAGTCCAGTAAGTAACCTTGCTCTGATTGATTACTTCGCTCTCTCTCACAATACGTTTTTGATAAAGTCCTCCTCGTCATCTTTTCCGCTCTGTCCTCTCTATCCGCCTGTCTTCCCCACCCGACGCTCCTTCCAATCCTGTGAGTAGGCGATGACTGACAGAATGCTAGAACATAGCTCTGGCCATAGATGTTAAAAAATACCATTCAAAAATCCGAGATTGCCCGGCGACATCCCAACTTTGGGTGCAACGCTCCCTTCGGGGAGGTATGTAGTCGCTGTAAGTATCAGAGACATTATGATTTTTGGTTTTTTCATTACTAACGCTCTTCTATCTACTCTATCACTTCTCTATTCTCCTTAATTTGTTTCCTTCCTTGTAATTTAACTTTGAATGTTTCTTTACATAATAAAGATATCGACACATATTGTCCAATGGAGCGTACGTGAAGTGAATGAATCATGTCTCCAAAGGCGCAACAGCTCAGTCTGGGACATTTTTCTGCCCAGATAGGGTTCTGCTCCGCGTGTGTCATTTTTAACCATGTCTAGTTTACGAGTAGTAAGTGCAATGTGATCTCGGAAACAATCAAGTATTAAAGAACGTTCAGTTAAGCCAAAAGGCTGACGCTGACGCCGATGTCGAAGTCTCTTGGGCTGATCAGCAGAAAATTAACCAATTCAGCAAGTTGAATGCTAAAATAGATGATCTCGAGGAAAGATACGAAAAGTTAAAGGTAATGCTCCACTGTGTGACGTACCCATGAGCCTATGGATATTGACTCAAGAGCAGCAAGAAAAAGAATATCTAGATGATGTATCAATGGAATTGGAGCTAGCTGACGAGGACGAACCCATCAGGCACAAGGTGGGCGACGCATTCGTCCATATACCTGTATCCGAAGCAATGGAGAAGTTGGAAAAGGAATCAAACAAGCTCAACCTCGAACTCGAATCCGTAAAAGGAGAGATAGACTCAGTACAAAACCAAATGTCAGAGTTGAAAAAAGAATTATATGCAAAATTCGGTAACGCTATCAACCTGGAAAAAGAATAAACATGTATTCGATTGCCGGCTAGCTTTATCGCAAACTAGTTATGGAAGCATTCACAGCGTTGCGGAAAGGTCGTGGTTAAATGTCTTGATATCTGAAAAGATACTGGTAATACGGTTATCCACTTGATTTGTAAAAACTACTGTTTCCAAGGTTGTCAGGAACCCGCCGCACTCCTTGTAATGCTAAACACGACGGGTTAGGTTTCCAGCTCTGCACAAACACTGAATGCAGCTCCGACTTACCATTCTCATTATCGACCTGAACCACCCGAGAATCCATTTATAGGACCAAGTCAATTGAGCATCAGCTGTGCCAGGTGGAAACGGCGCCATTGCATCTTGCAGCACTTTAGCAAACTTCTCGAAAGTGGCTACAAACACTTCACGCTGCTCCTTCTCAACACTAGATAGAGTGTTTTCGATAATTCGCAGCGTATCGAGCTCCTGCTGTGCTTCGGCCTGAGCCACTATGAAGACATACAAGTTTAGCTATTTCATGGCGCCCATCACAAACAAGAAATTACATACTTTCCGTTAAAGGAGCCTCTGAGCGTTTTGTTTCATTCTCCTCGTGAGTTCTTCGAGCATCAGCAAGTTTTTCTTGCACTTGGCTGACACGAGTCACCACTTTACTAAGAATGTTTTCCAAAATTTCCCAGACAAATGTGCTGTAAAATACATGTTAACCAAGCTTCATTTTGTTGTTTTTTTTCGTATGCTTTATCCTACCGTTCTGGATGTTCTAATTGCTGTGGTTCGAATGCCCATGCAGACACTGAATTTGGATCAATGACACGATAATTCAGCAGCTTATCCAACAATATGCCAAGGAACTGTGAATGATTTCAATGAGTACCTATTCTATTCATTCAAAGGGGCGAGATATACTTACCTGACTATTGTTTTTCCAGAACTTGGCTACAGTCTGTACTGTATGCAACCGTCCTTCAGGCGTATCATTAAGATAACGAAGTACTTCCAAATATCTTTACAAAAGCTTCAGTTTTGATCAGACGCTCAAGTACGCATGTCTTACCTTTCAAATATATTCAAGACGTGGGAAAAGCTTTTGCTACCGACTATTAACATTGATTGCAGGAAAAGTTCGCTAGCAAGCTTTGACCGCTCCTGCTCACTCAGACCCTTCTGGGCTTGATCTTCTTTAAATGTCTCCAACAAAGCACGAAGGTCCTCACCTTGCTTCTTGGCCCTCATGTATTCGACAACTTGCTTGGCAGCTTGGTGAAGAGGGTGTTCAGGGTTCTTGTACTCAAAATCGGGGCCAGGAGGTGCAGCCGGTAGGAATACGTGGAACTTCTGAGGAAGAGCCGCCTTTACTCTTTCGTAATAACTGAGACGGATCAACTTCTCAAGTGTTTCGCGTATGAAAGCTACTTTTGGATGCTGTGCTTCCAAGCTCAAGGCATCTTCCCTGTAGTAACCAAAAATTGTTAGATTTGCACCTCTCCGCAGTTCATCTGTAACATTTACCAAGCAGCCCAGTCCCACTGGAATCCAAAGTTACTTAGATGGTGGGCAAACCAGCATGACAAGCGATACGCACATTCCGTATCGAGATCCGGCAAACGTTCATACAGAGTCTTGATGCATCTTCCCAGAGCTTTTGGGAAATTCTCAGTATCACCTCGGCATAGCTCTGAGAGCACACATGTATAATAGACACATCGGAAAGGAGGTGAAGGTAACCGTAATACTTGGGAAAATACGATCTGATATCAAGCATCCATTAATTACGATTTTCGGGAAATAAAATCATAGAAGGTACTTGCCTCAAGCAAAAGATCAGAGAGGGTCCATTCTTTGATGTCTTCATCCATCTTGTTATCATCGTCGCGCTTCTTGATCATCTGAAAATGTCCAGGTGCAAAGTTATATAGGAAGGCGAGCAGATATTTTGCGCATTCTTTTCGGTTGGCTTCAAAGATACGCATAACGTCGACACCGATATCTTGGAGTATAAAATATTCCAAGCTATCATGACTCGGGATATTTGGCAGAGTCTAACGCAAGATTAGTTACATAAAGCGGAAAATGGATATCGGTTCTATTAACATACCATGCCGGCATCATCAACATAAATTCTGAACGGCCTCTCTGGGCTTATATACAATGTCTCCTCAGTGTGTTCAGGAATTTGTAGTCGTGGAATGTCGTGCTTATGAATAATAAAATTAGCAATGCTTCACATAATACAATACATCTAGAATGATTTGTACCTGCAATGGCGTGCGCAGTTCTTCCTCGAACCATTTATAAGGTTTGGGGAGGAAAACAAACTAGATTAAGTTAGATAATGCCTCTTCATCGAATTCAGTATAATGTTATGAACCTTCCAGTTATTGGATTGCATCTCTTGCAATAAACGCCATAAATGAGCCAACATCTTTTGAGGTAAATATTAGACGAGTTGGCTGTGTATGCGAGACCTGTTTCCACCTACATCTTGTTGCTCGAACTCATAGTTTCCGCTGCGATAAAACCGCAATGTATCAAGGGAGTTGATTGCACCTCTGCGACACATATAATTCTCCAATTTGGACATGATCTGCCGCAAGTTATCAGGGCAGCGTGCTTGTAATTCTTCTGCGCTCTGAAAATTGAACCTTAGTACAGGTATATCCTACAGATATCTGCGAGAGGGAGAGATAGCATACCCAGGGCAACGTTGCCATAATCATATAAGCTGCGCAATCCAGACGACGCTACATATTTCCATTAGCCGCTGAAAGGTCTGGGCATTCCGTATGTCATAATTACTCTAGGCTGGCCACTTTCATCCAAAACAGCGAGGACATCGTTGATTAGTCCGCAGTATACAGCAGACGTTATGACATTTGCATTCATCAATTCTCCATAGAACCGTAAGAACTGCTTCAATTTGAACCAATCCGATTTTTGTGCTGTTTCTGAGAGGTAACCATTAAAGCCCGTCATCAATTTCTCCACTGCCTCGTGATTCGATATGTTGAGAAGACCGAGCAGGGTGCCGTATACGGATGCTTTAGCTGGTAGCTCGGTAATGCTGCAAACGTGGATTTAGAAGGGGAGCTATGCTCGCAAAATCAAATGTTCGTCGACTGACCATGCTTTCAAAGTATCGTCCACTGTCGTAGGATATTTGCTGTAGTCATTGTTCAGAATATTTTTCATTTTTTGAAGGTTTACACGTAGATCTTCAGTAATCTATGCGCTTGAATCAGTGCACCGTGCATTTATCATGAAGAAAACTTGGCTTACTCTGTCACCGATCTTGATGATCAAACTTCTCAGTCGACCTTCAATATCTTCCTGCTCATCGTCTTTTGCAGGAGATGGGCGGCGTTGGTAAGGTTTTCGTCCACCAAAGTTTCTTCTGTCATCTATTCAATGGAGAGTTGGATCACCGATTCAAATTCTCTTCTTAGACGTGTGTTTACCTCGATAATATCGGCCACCACCGCCTCCTCCAGGTGCTCGAGCATATCGACCTTTTGATAGTGTTTAGTCCTTGTAGACGCTCATATTTGCAGTTAAGGACTACCTTCGTAACGCGGTCTATCGTAGCCGCGCGATTCGTAACTCATTGCGTTTCTTTCGAGAGATCGCGCTTGAAAGTCGAGAGTGCCACATTTAAAAATGTCATAATTCAAGCTCCGTTTTCTTGTGATAGCACATTCGAGTTCCTGCATTTTGCATGTTCTCCTCTGTAACAGCAGTATAACGAGACCATAAGATATAAGCTAATAATATAAAAAAGAAGTTGCAAGTGAAGCGTCAGCATGGATAATATCTGTATGTATATATATTCGCGAGATACGATAAAGAGAGGCGGGACCAAATCCACGACCTGCCGAAAGAGAGCACGGGAATT
>NW_027192144.1:832340-858170 GCF_041956525.1 Rhizomucor pusillus | reverse complement strand
CTCTATCCTTTCGATATATGCATACAAATAACGAGTTCGTAAAGTCCAATCGAATATATACAAGCTCCGGGTCACTGGAATCAATTCGTGGGAAATAGCATGCTGCCAAAGAGCTTTAGAGTTTTTGGCTGATAACGATTTCAGATTGAAGAACCGTCTTTCTGTATCCGCATTCCTCCACAACAGTGCTATCAACTGTACTCACCAGAGAACCTCATCTGAATTTACACTCATCATATTCGACTCAGATTGACGCATAATGTAACGTGAGTTAATGCTTACAACATATTTAGCTCCGTTTGTCCGGGTCGTCGTGATCAGCTATTAGAGATCATCGGCGGATAATTCAGACCATACCAACGACTTCTTGCTGGCTTGCTCGTGTCGATGTGACCAAAGAACGCTGGGGTTGACACGTCTCTTTTGAGTGGTAAATGAAGCTCGTTGAACCCGTTCTTCGACGTACCACTCTTTGCGTCTTTATTGGGCTCTCAGAGCAACCAAATCGACCAAGATAGCTTGTTACGAGGAAGTATTTTTATTGCGCAACATCCGAGTCTAACGTTCAACTATAGATAGTTTTCCTTCCATACACGTCCTTACGAAGACAGACACCATCGAACTCTGGGTTGCGTGGATCCATTTTGTACCACCACGTTGTATCCTTTCAGACGCATCTGGATAAACGATATTACCGATGCTGCAACATTTAAAAACTTTTCACAAAGAGGCGCAACTCAGCTTTCTTCTTCTTCTTCGCAACACCTCCCGTGGCAGCCAAAAGCCGTCGCCAAGCAAAAAGGCATGTAACTAGGCGTAACCATACATGATGATTAGCTCTGTACATTTCATTCATCTTCTCCTTAAAGAGGAATAAAAAGATCCTGCTAAAGTTTGCAAGTTGCTACAACTGTGAGCATCAGTGTGCCTGGAGAGCCCGTGGGAGAGTCCGCGCGTCGTAAAAAAGAAAGGAAAAAAAACGCGTGCCGCGAAAAAACTAGCGCGTGAGCACGCGACCGCGTCTGTACGTATTTCCAAATCCGGGGAACGTGACACAGATTATGCGCATTTTGATTGGAAGATCCAATGATCTTCCTGGGGAGCAACGCGAAAAGAGTCCTTTCTTTTTCTTCCCGTTTTCTTTCACCTTTTTTTACTCTTTCTGACCGTCTCCATGAAGAAAGACGTTTTTGCTCAAGACACGCCGCCGAAGACTCCTACTGAACAAATGGACGAAACCCCGAGGACTTCTGCTTGCCGGCAGCAAATAGCTTCTATGGGCTTGCGCTCGCAGAGCGGCAGCTCGGCTCCACGAGTTTACACTCGGGTTTACACCAGTGGCCTGGAGCTCCCCGAGATACCAGAAGAGGAAACTCCCCATCCTAACCTTTCTATGGTCCTATCAATGGACGATAGCAAGATCTCTATTGACCGTGAAGTACCGGTAAGTATTGAATGTTTATCATGCTATACTTCAATTGTTGCTAATGCTTCTCTGTAGAAAAAGGGCGCCGACAGCCAGCCAACTGTATTCCACTCTGATGAGTCGTCAGATGATGACCATTCAGCCGCTGGCAGTTATTCCCCTTCCTCCATACCTTCGCAGTCGGTCGATATTGACGCTCTCTTTGACGAGGAGCATAAACTCGAAGTCCCGCCTCTGCAAATCGGCGCAACAAATGCGACCTCAAGCCCAAATACTCGCAAAAGCAGCGATGTCAAAGGAAAACAACGTATGCGAAGTATTGACTCGCTAGCAAGTATCGAGGATGACAGTCACCTCAATCGTTCTTTTTCCTGGAACAACATCTATCACGATAATAATGCCAATCCAGCCTCCAAGGACAAGAGGGATTCAAAGGAGGAAGAAGAGGCTGACAAGGAAAACCGACCACCAAGCTCCGGCAAGAAGAGGCCCGCCGTTCCCAATGTTATCGTCCTCCCAATCAGACGGCCACTCGCAACCATACAACTTAACGACAGCTATCACCCAAATGTCCCTCCTAAGAAGAAACAAAACTCTGGTCGCCCCGACTACGCTCGTTTACTTGCAGACACCGGCCTAGTGTTCCCTTCCACTCATTCAACCGCCAGTTCCTCCACACGCCCTCGCCCTCGCCCCACCGCATCCTCCTCATCATCCTCGTCCTCATCATCGTCCGCCTCACTTCCCCAGCGGCCGCGCGACCTCCCTTTCGGCTTTTCCCCCCCTAAACCCAAGGGCAAGGGAAAGGCCAAGGCCACGAAAAACGTCAACAACAACAACAACGACAATAACAAGTAATTCCGTTCCTTTTTATACCCCTTCCTGTCCTTCAGAATACCTCCTTTCATTTGACTTTATGTTATGTTTTTCTTTGATTCCATTTATGTATTTGTTTTCAATTTCGTTTGTATTTTATCAACATTGTATAATATAACGTCAAAACATCTGCTGGCTTCTAGGAACTTAAACTATGAAGAAATTAAGCACGTAGTATCTATCAACATCAATGTGATTGCATATTCTAAAAAGCTGCTGTTAACTCTACTGCACTTGTCTGTGACAAGCGAGTTTTACGTGCTTATAAGCAACGTTGGTTTCAGAACTTGCAGTGAGGAAGCATGCCGTGCTTGTCAACGTAAATTCCAAAAAACTAGATATCTATTGCCACTGTTTGGTCCATCATTTGAAGTTTGATTTGCTTTGGCTGTAAACAAGCAATAGCATAAAAGAGCACGAAGAGTCCTGATGGTTTTTTATGGAAGCTGCGTATTTGCTCACAACAGTTTCTCGATATCAATGTGTATGTTTGCTTGGAACAGCATTTCTGACCATCTTAACATTCTGCATAGACCATTGAGACATCCCTTTCTGCACGCAAGTGGTCCGCTGTACATTCTACTTCGATCTTTGTCATTCTCCCTTTCCCATATAGTCTCCAGTCGCGCAAACGGTCGCGTTTCCAGCAATCTTTCATGCTTGGATCCAATCAAGAGACAAGGAGCAAACCCGAACACAATTATGTACTGTACTGTACAACAAACGTCATCTGCATCTCCAGACTCTGTGCGTTTATTTTCAACGAGATATCTAGTGGTGTTCGACGTTCTTGTGGTGCTCTGTGACAATGCAAATACCGCGTTAGTCTATATATTAAACTGTTTTTGCTTTTTGCTGACACGTACTCAAGTGGAAGTGGTAGTCGATGCTGTAACCAATGACAAAGACACCAAAGACGAGGTGGAGCAAAGGAGTAATGGAAGCATTCTCGCCGTCAATGTAGCGAGCCTTGTAGCGGCCCCAAAGGCCAGAGGGCTTGGCAGGCTCGACGGTGCCCTTGGGCAAGCGCTACAATGCAAAAGGTTGGTATTCGCGGCTCGAAATTAAGGGGTGCCATGATCTTTTGTATATTATACCTTGTAGAAGCTGACGAGGTTGGCAATTTGAGCGTCCTTACCGCCGGAGACCTTGGTAGCAGCAGCAATATTGGGGGGAATGAGGGTCTTGGTGCTGTAGGCACGACGGAAAACAGTGCTCATGGCGTTCATCGTACTGTTTACGACTGTAAAGTTGGGGAAGATGGCCGGCAAAAAAAATTGCGAGTCAGTAAGGGTCGGTGTCGCTGTGACGTCAGCTGAAAGTCGACCCGAGTACGATGCTTGAGAAATTGCACACACTGTAGTTGGTACTAGTCAGTCATCGCCGATGTGATACTATTGAGTCCCTGGATGAAGAAACTGCACCAAACACTATACCATCTTATTTTACGCCAAAGTCTATCTCATTGCTTATCACAAGCATCTTTTGCAATATCAGTACAAAGTTCTCCATCTAAAAGACAGGTTACGGGCAAGTCTATTAAGGTAGAAGAGCAATATTATGCTCATATGCCAATTCGTTATCACACTCTGCATGCCGAACATTTGCTCTCTCCTCTTGTCGTTGCTCTCCGGTAATCGTTACATAGCTCTAGATTCTGTTTGGCTTATGCTACACCCCTGAAGCTATCAAACCAAGGACATGATCGCATTTTCCAAGTTGTATGTAATTTCCTTCATCCATTGGTAACATTTATGTATACATTTTTAAATTACTATGCGCGCCCCTTCATATGGGCATTTTAATGGAAGTATGCAGTCTCTAAAGCGGTTTTTGGCAGCGGTGCGCCCTAATCAGTCTAGTCTGTGCCGCCTTATGTGCACGTGACCTGTTGTCGGCAGATGAGTTTGTGATAAATATCTATTGAAACATCAATATGATACATTCTGTAAGGCGAACCAGACTGTAATTATTGGAAAAAGCTATAGAGAATGCGAAAGGCTGACAAACTAGCTAAACTCATGTTCGATACAGGTGGAGAAGAGATATTATCCTGCTTCATACAGTATGCCTTTCTACAAGAATACGGCTGCTATGAAATAGATACTATGCAATTGTTAGGAGCTAGCTCTACAGCATTGCCTGTAGCAAGGAAGATAACATACTTTCTTTGGTACCTCGTACTATGTATGTAAGCCCCAATGCAGATTATTATCTCAAGATGCGCCTGCAGTGTAGCTAGTTATCGCGTTGGAGGCAATGCGCTAGCCAAGGGCAATCACAAAGAGGAACCTTCTACATAATCTACAACTGTACGTTGCATCTTTTTATTATAGACACAAGCTGACTATATCACAACAATGGTATCGGCCTCATGCCTTCCCGCACCGTTATTATTACAGAGATTGCTACAGTCAGTGCTGGACAGCCGAGTTCTGAAGGTACGTAGAAAGACGACTATTTTTGAAATTTCATTGTAAATACAGGGTTGTTATTAAAAGTACAAATAATACTAAAAAAGCACATAAATAAATTGAATATTTACGAGTATGAAGCATGGTATGCGGGATATGGTGAAAATAGAGGGATGGGTCTGAGCGAATTCGCAAGTGCAAGGCAGCTATTTTAACGTTACTTTGTACAATGTTGTTGATAAAATACAAATGATATTTGGAAAAAAAATACATAAATGAAATTAAGAAAAACATAACATAGTTATCAAATGAATGTGGGTTATTTTTAAGGACAGGCAGGGGTATAAAAAGGAACAGAATTATTTGTTGTTGTTGTTAATGTTTTTGGTGGCCTTGGCCTTTCTCTTGCCCTTGGATTTTGGCGGGGAGAATCCAAAGGCAAGGTCCTGTGGCCGCCTTGGTCGCTGCGGAAGTGAGGCGGATCCAAGCAGTGTGTGTGTGCGCGTGCGTACGACCGTCCGCGTAAAGACCTTCCGAGGCATTGCCCTTCAAAATGCATCACAGATAGGACCAATTCGGGTGGCTGCAAAGATCCTGACACTCTGTAAGGAGGACTTGCACTGGCATCACTGCCAAGACAGACCATTGTTCTTGTATCAAAAATGGATAAATGGGTGGAGACATTGTTCATACGCAACAGAGGCGAAGGCAAGTTTGCAAAAGAGAATCATGGAGTTGCTTGTAGATGTCGCAGACCATGATGGAAGCAAAGCTCGACTTGATAAGCAAAGAAGGCAACGGAAACGTGGTTACAGACATGCTTCATTCTGCATCAAGCAGTCAGTCGCTTGCATCTTAAAAGGACGCGATACTCTAGCTTACCATTTATCATTTTCTATTTATCGCTTTTTTGTAAAGAAACAAGAGCAAGAAATAAAGCAAAAGAAAGAGCAGGGGCTTGCGTATTTATAGGCATCAAAGAACAAAACTTGTTTCGCATGATTGATTGCTGCATCGTGTATAGCCCGATTTAGAAGCAGCGATATGAAGCATTCGATGTTCCTACAGGAGCTTGTTCATCAGAGCGTGTTTATCTTTGAAGCCATTTTCACAGGTCTTGAAAAGTATGAATCGGCCGTTACACCGGTGTATACAGACTCGTGTGGTTTTCCATTATCCGGTGGTTTATCCAGACAGGCTCTCGCAAACACCTACATAAGGCGTATGTGGTGAAACTTACTTGAATCCGTTTCGCTGCTGCAAGCATAGCAATGCCGAACTTTGATTTATGGAGAGTGGCGCTTGAGGGAATACACTGTTGACTTGTTATTTCTCTATTTCTTTTATCCTTATATTTCTCAATAGTGAAACCGGATGGATACAAGAGCTGCGTAAATACCACACTAAATCCCTCACTTCGCAGAGGAATGCGAAGCTTAGCTCGTGAAAATCGATTCATATGATAGACTTACGTGCTGAACCGGCGCTGATGCAATGTAGGTATTTTAAGATCATTATAGTTGCCCGTTTCGTCTGTTCCGCACATATCACTTGGTAGCATCTTCATCGTTAGCGCAGCCTAGATAAATGCAAGGATTCTTTCGCACGTATCTTTTGACTTAGTTCACGCTTATTAAGGATCGTCCTTCACTCATATTACATAAAGAATGCGC
Organism: Rhizomucor pusillus; assembly: GCF_041956525.1. Classification (NCBI taxonomy): domain Eukaryota; kingdom Fungi; phylum Mucoromycota; class Mucoromycetes; order Mucorales; family Lichtheimiaceae; genus Rhizomucor; species Rhizomucor pusillus. The sequence continues at coordinate 851,781 of NW_027192144.1, read as the reverse complement.
GTAGTAGTTCCTAAAGGATACCTTTGAGACAACTCGAAACCTCGATTTGGAATCGAAGTAGGACTCCTGGATCACTCCTGAAAATCTTCCTCCCATGCTGCACGTTGTCGATTGATTTATGCAGCAAGGAAGGGAATTGGTATTTACCTCGCCTTAGATTTGAATCCGTGATAAATTTGGAATACAAGGTATTTCGTGCATAATGATACAGTCATCGATGAGAGACTCAGATGCTTCACCCATAAAGTCTGAATTCATATGCACTTTGCTCAAATTACACCAATCGATTGTTTGCAGATATGTGTTGTATAAATTGGTCAGTGTACTGCACCGTCAATGCATAAATATCTTTTTTATTGAAGAAGCTTATTTGCAGTACGAGATGGAGCTAGCTTCCTTGAGGTTCTCGCAGACATTGTCAGTGGCCTTGTCGCCAGGAGTAATGTTGACATTGGTGACCTTGAAATCATAGCAAGGGGTATCAGTGGAGCAGTTGATGCTGAGGACGGGGTGCTTGACATTGTCAGCCTCGGTACTAGCATCAAGATAGTATGAGAATACTTATTACAGCACATGGTAACATTGCATTCATGCTTACCCGTAGATGTTGTTGATGGTGACATCGTGGATGCTCAAAGAGGACGAGTCTGCACCGTTACAGTAGCTCATTTGTTGGTTATCACAGTAGTGAGTAGTGACAATAATGGGGTTTTCGACATTGTCGAGATAGATATCGTCGAAGGTGACACCGGTGACAGAGCCTAGGCAGAAAAATCAATACCAACGCCCTGGTGATGATGAAATACATTTTAGCACGTTACCTTTGCCGCCGGGCCAGGTCTTGATTCTGACACCGTTCTGGCAGTCATGGCAAGCGTTGCTGATGAACTTGAGGTCAGAGACGCTCTCGGTGTTTCCCTTCTTGCCGAGAGAACCGACACTGAAACCATGACTTCCGGTACAGTCAAGGTTAGTGACGGTGAGGTTCTGGGCACCTCTCAAACGGAAGAATCAAAGTTTTAGTCAGAGTGCAAAACTGTAACAGGGTATAGCATTTATCAGTTACTCACCATGGTTAACAGCAATGCAGTCGTCACCGTTAGTAATGCTGGAAGACTGGATAACAATGCCGGTAGAGTCAGAGACATCAAAGGCATCGGTGTTCTTGGCAGGGTACTTGGAGTTGCTGGAGACAGTGTTGAGGGTGAGGTGCTCGAAGACAACGTTCTCACAGCCGTTGACGCTAAAATGCGAACGAGGAGCGTTCTTGATGCTGAAGCCACCAAAGTAAGAGTTGGAGACCTTGGGCTTGAATAAGGGAGGAGCGTTGCGGTTTTGGGCATTATACCTGGAATTGATTGATATGTGAGAATCATATCTTTTTACAGGAAATTCCTCCTTTTGCAGCACTTACCAGCCTTGACCGTTGCCGTTAAAGACACCGGAGCCCTTCCAGGTGATGTTGTCACCTTCGATATAGAAGAAGGCCTTCTCATCTTCAAAGTCTTCGTTGTAGGCAGGAAGATTTACGGTGCCTTCGAACTGGACCTTGACGTTCTTGACATCGGTGACGGAGACGACAGACTTCATGTTGTAGGTGGCACCTTTGGTGAAGACGACAGTACCGCCGGAAGCACACTGCTTGAAAGCGGATTCAATAGCTTCAGCAGCGTCGCCGCTGGTGGAGACAGTGCAGGTGGCAGCGAAGGCAGGAGAGGCAGCGAAAAGAATGGCAAGGGCAGCAGAGACGAAGCGCATTTTCGATGGAATGGGGATGGGTTGATGAAGTTTGACAGCTCGACGACGCGTCCCTTTAAGTACCTTTGGGTCCAGATCCAAATCTCCGAGGGTTATTATCCTTTTCTCCGCCAGCCATTTCAAAAGGATTGCACGTTGAAGGGTGGCAATAAAGAGGTACATTTGCTTGTAATACTGGTCTTGAGATTTTCATTTACACCACAATGCAAAAAATGCCCATTTTCCACGGTCAGTTTCCCTTAGCTCTGTCTCCAAAAGCAATGCAAATATATGGAATACTGCCTTCTTGCCTTACTTTGCTGTCTCTCCATATTTCTTGTCCTGGTTTGGGAAGAAGATCGCGAATGTTTCACTGCAATGCAAATTATGCAACTGACGACGAACCGCGGCATTCGGTGTTATATTATTACAATTTCTAAGCTCTCAATGTTGCACAAGCCAAGATACAGCGACGGGACGAGAACATCGGGGTTCCTGGGCCATGTATCATTAGTTATATATTGATCATTCCATTAGGTCCAGGTAACACCGAGACCGATCATGGTGTATATCTTTTGCTTTGATCTTCCCGTTTAGATCAATTCTGATCTAAAAGAAGTGCAGGTGACAAGGTGACAGTTGGGTTGTCGGGTGTCACCGCAAAATGTCGGACGTTTCTATCCTCCTTCTAGGTCCATGTTCCTACTATCAATGGTAGCAGCATTGCTAGATCTCTCATCAGGGTCCATGACAAAGCAGTAGGTTCGTGCACTTTTCATCTTTTTGACGCAAACCGTAAGCAATCACATAACAGAGGAGACTATTACATCTTTCCATGCCGCGTAGATCCACCACTGAATATTGTATTCATTCACCAATGCCCCGTTACAATCTCTGACAAAAGCACATTTTACCAATTAATTCATCATATTACTAGCGCGAGGTAGGCTGAATCTGCTGAATATATTACAGTATGCGACGACGGAGCTGATTCAACTTTGATATTGCTATTACGGAACAGAATTGCGCCGTCTTAATAATGCACCGTTCGGCAGCGGACATGCAGCATTGACGGCGGTGGGATTCGAAGCCAACTGAGTATGGCTAACCTGTCGGGCATGGCCGCGACTGGTGTGCGACTGTCTCTTTCTGTAAGTTGTGGAACGGCGATACACATTTCTTTTCTTTCGGGCAGTAGATCGCGACTGCTGCAGCTGTTGTATCTCTGGAGGATTCGTCGTTGGTCTATTGGTATCCGATTGTCTTTCGGTTTCTCCTTGTGTTTCTTTCTCCTGTTGCTTCACTTCTCGTCCGGCGAGATTGTTGCTATTGCTGCTGCTGTTGTTATAAGCTCCAGGCAAAGATGTCCGTCGCTGTTGAAGTCCATTGCTAGAAACCACATCATTCACCATCAGATTGCCTAGCGCGAATAGACATGCCCATGCAATCATGCCAGACAGATTGAAGCTGCTCCTCGACGTTGATGAAGAGTTCAGGGTATCAAAAATCACTGTTATCAAGGCATGTGGAATGTGTAACAATGGCACCAGAAACAAAAGACTTAACGAAGACGTAGACGAATGTGTGCCTTCTGTCGTTTCTGATGATTGATTAGCCAAGTCTCGCGACAGCGAATCGACAAGCGCCATCGATGAATTGAGGCGCTTGAAAGATTCCAGCAGAGGTTCATGCAAAATTCTCTTATTGGACGCAAGGGTAGGACAAGAAAGCGGACGTCCTGACGATGAAGAAGTTAAAGTTGGCGGAGGCAAAAGGTCAGAGTTGCTGCGAGTGGTGGTGGTGGGAGAAGGAGAAAAAAGGCGCATGGAGGACGAAGAAGAAGAGGAAAGGTCGGAAGCAGTGCTGTTAAGGTTAAATGAGCGAGTCTTGACCGGCCGTGGTAATCTCGAAGGTCTCGTTGGCAATGAGTTTGCGTGAGATGGTCGAGAGGAGAGAGCGGCTGCACGAGCCAGTCTGGCTTTCTGGAGCTGTGCCTTTTCTTTCTCGATACCGTTGACTGCATCGTTAGCTTCACGTATCAGCTTTGACAGTATATCGGATATTCGATCGAATGGCTCCAGGTGTTGATTGTTTTCGTCAACTTCATCCTCAGACAACAGTGCAATGGCCGAATCAGGTCTCTCCACGACAGTGTGTCTTCGTCGAGAGCGGCTGCTGCTGTTGCTGCTACTGCTACTGCTGGTGTTGCCGATACTGGGCATGAAAGCCGGCGTCGATATGGACGGCATGGGCGCCTCTCCAAGTATATTCAACAAATCATCTTCTTCTGGAGGTGGAGTATCCTTTTCACAAAGTTAAGACATACAGTTTTGGAGTTAAAAACTTATTTACGATTCGTACCATGTATGGGTGCTAAAAAGCTAAAGAAAGGAGAAAGAAGAGGTGAAGCTCGGCTATCCAAGAAAACGGATCCACATCTTGGCTCCGAAAACGCAAAAGAATCACGCGCGCTTCTTTTGATGAATCTTTCACGCGCCGCATACAAAGGAGACCCCTTTCCCAAAAGACAAAACGCTCTGTGGACCTTCGTTCTTCAGATACTCGGCTATCCGGGAGCTATAGAGAATGGGAACAGCAAGACCGTAATTTGGAGCTAGCTTACATTGTTGGTCATGAAGACAAAGAAATCGGGGGTTGTGGAAGTTTAAATGCTGCTGCAGCACCTGCACTGCATTATTTGCGGTTATTGTAAAAATCGCTTGCTCGCTTTTTTTGGAGGAATGCATTTATGTTGGATGCAGTCTTGCGACTGGTCTGTGGAGATTTCAACTGATTGCTTAAAGTGCCCGTGCTTTCTCATCATTATACTTAGAATAGCTTGCCTTGGTGGCCCTTTGTATTGATTTTATTCTTATTAAAGTAGGGAGTATGATCTTGGCTCAATAGCTCGAACAATGTATTCATGTGATAACGTGCAAAAAATGCGTCTAATTAAGCTTTCCATAAATGTTGTCTGCACGAGGTGGACCCAGCGACCATTGCTTTCGTGAGAGGAACCGGGAAAGGCGTTAGATCCTTTGGGGAAGGAGTGAGGGAGGGGACAGATGAATGGCGCTAGTACTTTGGAAAACTCTAGCTATCGCTTGATGCAAAGAATCGCGTAACGTGGCTTCATATGAAGCACATTGGCAACCTTCTTCAAGTGTAAGCAAGCATTTTTCCTTCAAGATAACAACGCTGTGCTTGTATAATTCATTCTCTTTTGCAAACTGTAAGACATAAAATAGGCTGCAAAGGAAACATCCTGGTGCAACGTTTCCAACCAATTTTGGTTGGTGACCACAGCTTTTCCTTTTTGTGCCACTTTCGCCCTCTTCTCCTTTGCTCTTTTTTCTTATTCTTTCCCTCATCCCTTCCCTACGGGAATCACGCATTCATTCCTTGGCTTCATTGATGACTCCTCAGTAAAACGAAAGCAGGATAATAAAGCCGTCTTGTCAACCCTCTATTCGACTTCTTCTCTCTAACGCATACACGCTCGCTCACTCTTCACACTTTTCTAATACGGCTTACTTTCCTTCTTCTGTTTCGCAACTCCCCCTTTTATACATCTCTCCAGTCATCACCCACCACCCTTTCCGTTCCTTTTACACGCATTCGACAACCCAATTTCTATTTTATACTCCTATTGGTCATTTATATAGTTTATATCTTTCATAATGATATCCCCTCGTTCCAGTACGCATAACCAGAAAGCAAAGGTAAGTCGTGTTCAAGGCCTTGCATATGCTCAGATGCTAACGCTGCTTTTTGCATAGTTGGCTGCAGACTACAATGATCTACTTAAACAATTGTCGTCTCCTAAAATGACCGCTGTCGGGTGCTACTCCATAGGGGAGACGATAGGCGAGGTACTGCCATTGGCCCCAAAAATATATACACAAATTGGGTGTTGTTGCTTATTAAATTGTATATCAGGGAACTTTTGGTAAAGTTAAATTGGGTGTCCATCAGATCACCGGACGCCAGGTCGCCATCAAGAAGATCAGCAAACAGCATGCACCTCTTATGGCTCGTGAAATCCATCACCACCGTCAACTTCGTCATCCCAACATCGTCACCCTTTTTGAAATACTGTCGACAGAATCTGCCATTTACATCGTATTCGAACATTGTCCCAACGGCGAACTGTTTGATCTTCTTACGGAATCCGGGCGTTTCACCGAAGAGCGTGCCCAGTTCTATTTTCGCCAGCTTGTCGACGCTGTAAAATATTGCCACGATAGAGGCATCGTCCACCGTGATCTGAAGCTCGAGAATATCCTACTTGACGTTGAATACAACGCTAAGTTAGGCGATTTTGGTTTTGCACGCCACGCGGACGACAAGCAACTTTTGGATACGTTTTGCGGGAGTTTGGCATACTCAGCTCCTGAAGTCATCAGTCGTCAACGATACAGCGGGCCAGGTAACTATTTTAACCATGTATGGTGTCATTTGCACACGATATATTCTAATCATTGGTTTGTCTCAGAAACGGATGTATGGTCACTCGGCGTCATCCTGTACACGTTGTTAGCTGGTGAACTACCTTTCGATGATGATAATGAAATTGTAATGCAACGCAAAATCGTTAACCTCGAGTATCAGATCCCATCCTATTTCTCTCCAGGTACGATCCTCCACTAACCCATGCTACTCGATTCTGTATATTTACATAATTTGCGTTTCACAGAGGCCACTGATTTGGTCAGCGGAATTTTACGAAAAGATCCAAAGAATCGCTTAAGTCTAGATCAAATCAAAAGGCATCCTTGGATGAAGATGTTCAACATCGACAATGACTGCGAAAGCGTTGCCTCTTCAGCTCGATACTCCGTGTACTCTGATGCAGATTCGCTTTTCTCAGCCCGTGCACGCGACTTTGACGATGATGAATACGATGCAATGACGGATATGTCCAGTCCACGTAGCAGCATCATCAAGTCGCTTGCCAGACCAGTGTATTTCTCCGCAGAGAACTACTCAGTCCGGCCATGGAATGATCTCGTGGAACGTAGTAGTCCTTTCGCGACCTCACAGAGAATAAATCCATTCCACGAAAAGAACCGCTTCGCATCTCGACCACCTCGATTTTCAGCGCCCACAGTGAGCAAGCAACCTCGCTTTCCGCAACCTACGCACGTACGAGCATCGTTGCCATCCTCTTTACCATCATCGCGCACGTGCAATCCAGACGATGCTGCCATGGCACCTATCGAGCAGCGATTATACACTGCGCTTACAGCAGCTGGCTTTGATGAAATCACTGTGCAGAACATGCGCTCGTCCGATGTTGGCAATGCCCTTGGCACATTGTGGCATATGCTAATGGATAATCTTAGCCAAAATGAGCGATCTATTGGTAAGAAAGCCGATAGCAACAAATTGCCGAGCATGCTTGTCGACAAAGGGATACAGACTGACGCTGAAATCACCTCGTCGCAACCGAAAACATCAAACGTGCAAGTAGCAAGTAAAACTCCTGTTTCTAGCGCTGCTCTAGAAACACAGCGAGGACATTCCCCGCAACGATCTATCAGCAGCGCCAGTGTTAAAAGCAGCAGCAGCCGCAACTCTGAAAAGTCAGGCTGGTTCACTTCTGTGAAATCATGGTTCGGTTCGGGTCAAAGCGAAGCGAGACAAGATGGTGGCTCGACAGCAAAGAATGGCCGAAATTCTTCTGCTACTACCATTGCTCCTCCTCCAACTCCACCGCCACTGCAGCCGCCTACTCTAGCACCACCTCCTGCAGCGCACAACAAGCCTTCTGTAAACGGCTTTTACAAGGCAGCTAATGCTTACGGGCCTGTTCGTCCGCCCATCGTTCTAACGCCGCCGCAGCCGGTCGCCAACAATTTACCCGCTGTTCCGCCTATGCGTCCAAGAACGCCTCCCGCGCCCATCGCACCGAGCGTTTCCTCTAAACTGACGAGCACGACTGATCAACCTCAACAGCAGCAGCAGCAGCAGCAAAAACCACCGCAGCAGCCGCAGCAGGTGCAGCCGGTTCACGTAAAGCCTAACCGACCAACAGGCATGGTGACGCCTATGCCGGCGCCGACGCAACCAGCTCCCGCGATAGTCGAGCCGAAACCTACCAGTCCAGGAGAATCCTCGCCATCATCAACTCCCCCTGGCTCTATCGTTGGAGACGAAGAAGATGAATCGGTTGCTTCTTCTCCTGCCTCCTCTGTCTCTGGTGTTGAGGAAGATATCTCGCAGAAACTCAAGGTTCAGCCAGCGCCTACTCCTACGCGATCGTGGCCAATGGTATGTGTGTGTGCATCCGTTCTTAGAATGGCAAAAATTATCTAACATGAAAATCAATCAACAGGCATTCCGCGAATCGTCTGCACGTAGATTCGAATTTTCTGCTCCACGGTCGCAACTCACATCTTACAGCATACACGATGGAGGGCGCAGGAAGCCCCTTGGCGCTAGAGTCATTGTAGAGGAAGAAGAGGAAGAAGAAGAATAGTAGCAGCAAATCAAAACCAAAAAAGGAACAAGTCATCACGCCCCGTTTGTTTTATCATTTATTATCTTTTATCATCATATCCCCCTCCAAAGATTTCCCCCTTGCCCTATGTATAATGTAGTCTTATACTCTTTTTTTTTCTTCTTAAAAAGAAACGTTGTTCATCCATTCGGTATAGAGGGTACATTTGTTTTCTACTACTACTTTACAGTACTTTGCCGGTGTCGCCTTTTCGATATTCTAGCTTTTCGACCTTGACTTCGTTGTCAATGAGCTTGTATACGTATGTAACGACCACGCTTCCTTGAATATCCATGAGGACAAATGAAGGGATCGGCTCGCTTAATTTGATCTAGTCAGCGTCGTTGTATATCTTCCTCTTTGCTAAATATATAACACTCACGATTCGGTAGAGATTGTAGAGTAAGCGCCGGTCGCACTTCCAGGATTGATAAAGAACTTGCCGTTGCTTTCGAATGCCTCGAATTTATGCGTGTGTCCCGTCAAGAGAACATCGACTTCCATTTGACGTGCAGTGATATCTAGTGACTCGGCGTCTCCCCAGGGTATCACTTGGTGGCCGTGGAGCAGGCCTACGCGAACGTTGCCGTGCGTCACAATCTTGGCTTGAGGGAAGCTCGGGTTCTCATCAAAGTCGCCTTTGGTTACGATCATATCACCTGCGACCGTCTTTAGGTAATCGTACGTTTCCTTGCTCGTAATGTTGCCCGTACATAGAATTTGCTGAATTTTGCCGGGTACCTTGCAAATGTGCCCGATGAGTATATTAATACATATGGATCACATATCTCTCTCACTAACCAGCAGCTTTTTGAACTTTAGCGGGAGGTCGTGGGCCCGGTGAGGAATGTGTAGGTCTCCAATGACGAGCACAAGCTTTTGCAAGATTGCATGTTTAATTGCATTGCTGGCAACATAGCGTCGTGTGTGCCTACCACCATGTTTTATATCGAAACGCTGTAGGAAAAGGATGGCTCTGCTCTGTCGTGTAAATGCTCGGCAGTCTATCGTAACACACGCCGACCACTCGCTGGGCGCGTTGCTGCTGACGCCGAAAACTTGACTCAGTCAATTAGTAGAGTTGTTTATCGCTTACATTAGCTATGTAATAGAAATGGAAACTCAATTATCGAATGTTGTAGTATTGACTTGCACAACCTAAACTGTCGTCACGATGCACTGTAGCGAAAAGTTTAGATTGATATTGACGGTTTAGTGATCCATTAATCCACAGCAAAATGCAAGCAAAAAAGGATGCATACCGGGATTTCCATCACGCCTGCTTCTTTTTTTGTCAGTTGATGGAACGGCCACTATTTTGTAGAACCAGGCTGTTGACTGTTAAGTTCTTAAATTTGCGTGTGGACAGAGCATCTGGGATCCTCACATTTCCACGATCAACGGGAAGAGCATGCTAATTAGCATGGATCCAAAATAGAAAGAGGAAGAATGCGCTTTGTTTTGCACACACACTACGACTTTCCATACACATGACCATATACTTTCGTTTGCCTTGTCCTTCTTGCAGGCTGTATGCATGCATGTGTCACGAACGACTCGTAGCACTGTCAAACTTGTCGTTTGTTTGTTGGAGCTAGGAACGACATCAACGAGTTGGGGCACGCTGACGGTGCGTATAAAAAGGTAGGGATTTACTAATCCTATCTTTTTCTTTCACTTCAATCCATTTCTTTTCGGCTATGGACTCTGTCAATCCCAAGACCGGCTTCTCTGTGAGCTCCTTTGCCCAGGAAACCCACGTTCGTACCACCTGGATTGCGTTCTTCTCGCTTTGGGTCCTGTGGGGCCTCGTGTATTTTGTCCGCCACGTCTTCGCCGAGGATACCTCGGACAAGCCTGCGCCGGCAGACCAGCCGCCGTCGTCGTCTTCGCAAGATCCAGAAGCAGAGGCAGCAGCGGGAACCAAGGACAAGAAGCTGAAATGGAAACCGCAAGGCAGTTTCGGTGGTCGCATAGCAAATGCTCACCGTGTCCTGTTTGAGAACACGTTGCTTCTCCTAGGCGTCTTGATCCTTAACACGTTTGGTACCGGCTCTACGCGTGCTGTCATGATCCTCGCCTGGATGTAAGTGCTTCAATTGGCTCCAGTTGCATCCTTTTCTGTTTTGACTTATTCTACTACAGCTACTTTGCCTTGACCGTGGTGGTTGCATTCACCGAGGTTGGATACAGACATCGCTTCATCCGTTTCGTCTACAGCGCTGCTTTCTACGGCATTACCTTGACTATCGGCGGTCTAGCTTTCCAACAGGGATGGTAAACCTGACATCTTTCACGATCTCTTCCTTTATATTATTTCTGTTGACTATCTCTTGACGATTTCCCAGCCTCCTTTACCTTGTTCCCTAGCTTAGGCGACCAGACTTGCCCATTTTCATCTTATCTACAATAATGCCTATTTTTCTAATATCCAACAAACAACTGAAAAACACTTTGTATTTTCGTCATATAAATATTGTTCTCGCGAATATGATTCTCGACCTGCAGATCACTGCAAGCAATATATCGAAAGAAGAACTAGCTCGGGAAAAACAAGAAACGAACAAAGACAAAGGAGGATATAGACATGCATTCGTTGGCATGTTTTTTTTTTTCATGATGATAAAAGATATCAAGAGAGTTCAACAATTTTGCCAGTTGTAATATTGCTGGTGCTGATTCCAGTTGGCGCTGCCGTTGCCGCCACCATACGCTGGCTGCATCCAGTTCTGTGCTCCCGCAGGTGCGTACCCAGACGCTGCATAATTGTACGACGCGTATGGATCAAACGTGCCGCCACCTCCGCCACCATTCTGAGCATTGTTACTGTTTGCATTGTTCCGGTCCTTGCCCCACGACAGTCTGACGGGTCGTCCACCGATTTGTAGACCTTGAAGTGCAAATATCGCTGTTGAAGCGTTAGCGTGCGTGTCCATCCTATATACACATTTGTGTCAATAAAACATATGCATCCAAGAGCTAGAGAAAAAAAATAGAGAATAGGGAGAACGATGACTTGCTTCACAAATGCAAAACCACGATCACTTTGTATGCGAATGTCGGAAACATAGCCGTATTGTTGAAAGTATGGTGCAAGATCGTGCTCTGCAGTTGGAAATATAAGCGCCAAGTCGCATGAACTTTTTCTCGACCCTTTTTTTACGTACGTGTCGTTCCATGCGGCAGATTGCCTATATATACTGTTGTGTGGTAGGGTGATGTTTGTGCAAATATGTGTTCGTATGTCATGGCCGCTTGTGGTACTACATTCCAGACCGTCAACAACAATCGCTGCAGTCAGATGCCAAGATACGTACGAAATTGATTGTTCATGGCTACTCCGGCGGCGTGTCCGGGAGTTTTCTGGTTTGCCCAGTTGCATCTAATAGCCCGTGATCCTAGCCATTCGCCGTTCATTGTCGCTATTGCCTGCTCGGCATCCGCGCGTTCGCGGAACGCGACAAATCCGAATCCTCGAGATTTTCCAGTCGTTTGGTCCCACATGACGCGTGCTTCTCTGCAAAACGGTTCGATATCAATTTCGAAAGATGATGTAAACGAGCGGCGTACTCACGACATGGATCGGAAGGGGGTAAATGCATTGGCAAGAACTTCGTCTGAAACTTCGGGACTCAAATCACCGACAAATATATGAAAATGATGTGTCGTGTCCTCTTTATGCGTTCCACCTTGTGTAGCCCAATTTACGCGTATTTCCTTGTATTTAACGTCAATTGTGTTCTTTTTTCGAGTTGCTCGCTTAGGATTCTACCTGTCCAAACACCGATCGTCCTCCCATTTGCTGTAATGCTTGCTCTGCTGCTTGATGGTCATTAAATTCGACAAATCCATAGTTGAATCCTCCATGAGTGTACTAACTCGGTACAGCGTTGTTAGTATCTATTGTAGATCTGCCCAAGATGATCATGGGACACCAATTCTTTTTTTCCCGCCCTGCCGATCATCTCCCTCTCGTTCGCACCAATTACGATACATTTCACCTTGTCTCCCCTTCTTCATCAAAAATCGATGCCAATCATTATCATCAAGGAAACTGGGCTTACACAGTATGCGCTTTTCCACAGAATAGTGTCCGACCTGTCCTAGTCATACACTTACGTTGCGATCACGTATAATCTTCACGCTGGTGACGGGCGAAATTACAGAAAAGATCTGCTGTAGCATTTCCTCCGAGACGCGAGGATCCAGGTTTCCAACGTACAGAGCTTTGCAATTCTCGTTACCATACACCATGTTGAACAGAGCAAGCAAAAAGCGCTGAGGAAGAAAAAGAAGACAGGCCAATGCGGGCCCAGGATCGCCGAGCGAGTCTGTCCAAGTATACTTCCGCTCCCAGTGCCGACAAGTCAGTCACGACTGACTGAATGGGCCGCGGGCTGGTACCATTATCATTTTTTCTTTTCAACCCTCTCACTCCCGTTTGACATGTCGACAGCGGCGAGTCTTGGCCGCATGCTTCTGCGGACACAGATCCGTGGTAGTCGGTCCCTGCTATCTAGCCATGCTTCTCGACGATTGGGTATGCCCTGTAGACTGCGTTGCTAGTTTTCAATAATTTTTGACATTCAGGAACATTTCAGGAATAAGAGCACTGTCGACAACGGAAGTGCCGAAAGAGCAAACGTTCGTAGCCGCTGCTCAGGAGCCACAAACGCACAGTATCTCCACAAACAAACCCAGCATACTTTCACCGGAAGGGTTTCGCAAGGACGCAAGCCATTCATGGAAGCTACGTTGGCTGTGGGAGGTTGTCGACCGACTCCAAAAAAGCTCCCAATTGACTTCCGAGCATACATCACTAATTCAACTCGTCATATTTCAACTGCGCAAAGAGGATTACGATTTCAATCTCGCTCGCACAGTCGTCCGATTCTTTTGCAAACCTCCACCGAGTTTTGATCAGATAAAGAAGACCGAGGATCTCTGGATTGAACTCTTGAAGCTTGGGATCGTCATAGCGGACAAAGGGCATCCCACTGAACTTGAACAGATCATCTCGGCTACGAGGAAAGTGTTTGGAGAGGGTTCAAGCGCTGATATTGAAAGCCTCATTGTAAAGGTATACAATGTAATCATCTATCTGTATGTGGAAACGGACCGGCTAACATTTGCTTGACAGGCGTACGGGATATTGAATAAACCAAAATGTATTTCAAGTACTTTGGAGATGATCAAAGAGCCGGATGTCAAAACTCAGTCTGCTGCCGTTCTCGCATACATCAAATGCGATAGATTGGATCAAGCCGAGGATTTATTGCAGCCACTCTTGAGCAACGAAAATTTTGATAGGAAACAAATCCTTAGAAGCGTTGTCAAGGAAGCAGGCTACAAAGGACACCTTGACCTGTTGAAAAAATACGCACCATTGTATTTGGAAGCAGCTGGAGATGCAGCCGATTTGGATTTGACGACGTTAGAGCTGAACGCACACAAGAACGCCATGGAGCGGATCTATATGGCACAGGCTTTCAAGCAGCCGCATCTCGTGAAATACGATTTTGAGCAGCTAAATGCTTCGTGGAAATCGGCCATCGAAACCTTGTCGCAGCCTACTACCCAGCAATGCAACATCATGCTCAGCTACTATGCAACTGCAAATCGCGTTAATCCGACCTCATCATCTATCAAACTTGCAGAAGATATTGTCAACAATTATATGCCACAAATGAAAGCAGAACCAAACCACTTTACATACTCCACACTTCTGTACGGATACGCGACCACGAAGGAGCTCACAGGAAACAGCAGATTGGATAATGCACTGAAAGTTACCGAGGAAATGAAGGCACGCAACATGGAACTGCATCGACATGACTATGCAGCGTTGCTACGCGCTTGCATACCGCACAAGGACAGCTTTTATCCTTTCGATGATCTCACGAACGGATTATCGTCACTGCACAACTACAAATTGCAACTAGACTTGGATCCTCGTTTCTTTGATATCGAGAAGGAAATGCTGTCAAAGGGTGTCGCACACGACAGAAAGTCGTTTTTGACGGTTTTGACTTGCCTAGGCGCTGCAGGACAGTGGAAAGAATTTTGGCGACGATGGGATGCTCTGGGAACAGCTGGCCTTAAACGCGACGGTGCTCTCTATCAGCGTGTTTTCACCATGGCAGCACTAGACAAGAAGCAGGCTAAAATTGCCATCACATCCGTCAAAGCACAGCTTTTGCATGAAATCCCTGTGCGCAAGCTGAAATGGAACTTGCTTTGCTCTATACTGGATTGCTGTGTTGCAGCCCAAGACGCGCCTGTTGCGCGGCAGATCATTGGATCACTGCAAAGGCACGCTCATCCACCAAACCGTCCTCTTGATTATTATATACCCATTCTTAAAGCCTGCGTCTCCATAGAAGAATTGCGTCCTGAAGCGGATAAGCTCTTGGCCGAGATGAAAAGTAAGGATATCGCATTTGTACGTCCAGTGTGGTATCAAGGTCTTCGACTGTATGCTCTCGAAAACAGAACGCCAGCAGAAATTCAGCGGCTTTTCACAGAATATGCCTCGATCAATTTTATCCAGACCGGCCGGATAGCCATCCCTATTGGACAAGACGAGACGCTTGCATTTCCGGCAGGACCCTACAGCCGCACAGAAGCTCAGATGATTGAAATTTTTGTCGAGTCCCTTGTGGACAGCCAAAATGTTGCAGCGTTACAAGAAATCAAAGAAATATTAGAAGATGATGGCACTTCCCATGTTCAAAACCAAGTTAAAAGAATCAGATTGTTCCTTGATGGTCAACCTTAGTAATAATAAAAAGGTGTATTAGTATTGGTTCTGAGCAGCAGAAGGAAAGAGAGAACGTGTAGTAGTATTTCTTTCAACTGTTCATCTATGAGAGAACCTAGAAATTTCAATCACAAGCGAAGCAGTTATCCCAGTAAAAACAATGAAACACATAGTTGAAAGTAACGGCACCTCAAGCAGAATAAACTTCCCTCATCAGCGATTGGTTTAGAGCCAATTCCGAACACATTGTATTCAAAGCGTTCGCAAAGATACAATGGCATTCTGATAATTATTAATACTACTACTAGTTATCGTTCTTCTTGCTTTTAGTCAAGGAAACGCCATTTGACATCCAAGACACCAATGTCATATTCGCCAAGCTTGCCAAAAGCGCTGTAAAAAGACATGTTAGTATCACGAGTACAGGGTTGGAAGAACGACAATTAACTTACTCAGGCGATAAGTCTGTGGTGCAACAAACAACAAAAAAGGTGCATGAAGTTAGTATCCAGGCAACTGATGAGTGAACGAGGCAGATCATTGCTTACCTAGATGGCCATCGTCGCAGGGAGGGCAGGCATCCGCAACAGTAACCGTGATGGAGTTACCCTTGGGGCCGATAATCTCAATCTTCTTGTTGCAGTACTTGCTTACGGAGTCCATGTTTCCATAGAGACCCGGTCTGTTGCCACGGTAAAGTAAATAAACTTTCTCACGCTACATTGGTGGATAAACAATAACATACCCTAATGCAGCAATCATCGTCTCCTTGTCGTTCTCGCAAGCGCCATTATCGGGTGTGAAGAAAGTGACTTCACCGGTGACCCAGTTAGCGTCATCATCGTCGTCGTCATCCGACGAGTGCGTAGGCTTAGCCTTCTTGGTGGTTGTTGTGGTGGTGGTGGTTGGCTTATGCGTCGTACGATGGTGAGTGGTAGTGGTAGTGGTCGTTGTGGTAGTCGACTCAGTCGTGTGATGGGTTGTAGTAGCACGATGGTGACTAGTCGTCGTCGTGGTAGTAGTGGTGTGATGGTGATGAGCCTCTATGGTCTTTGTAGGCGTAGGAGTAGTGGACGACGAAGGTGTTTCGAGGGACATGAAACATTCAATGGTTGTTCGGTTGTCGACAACAGGCAGGTTGAAATCGACCTTGTCTGTAGCATTGATAGCGTGGGCCCAGCCTCGAATAGAGACATTGCACACCTTGCCACGCTGGATCTCATTGTTTACATCCCTGAAACTAATTAATCGTTTCGAGTACACCGTGAAAAAGCTGACATCACGCTTTGTGACATTGGGGGCAAAGCAATCATAGTTAGAGTTGTTTGCAACACCGGTAAATGCAACGTGCGAAGCATTAGCATCAATTGTAGCATGTACAATAATGCTGGAGCAATTGGCATGGATTTCCGTCAGGTCTTCTGAACGGTCGTGCTCGTGAGTTTCAGCAGCAGCATTTGCACAGCAAATGAGGAGCAACAAACTCAAAAGGAAAGGAAGTATAAGAGAAGAATGCATTGTACCAGACAATGGTTATAGAGTGTATGGGATGGGGTTGAAGAATAATGTGGGTAAGGAAAGGCGTCCGGGATGGATGGGTTCGTCTCTTTTATTGTTCCTTTGATTCCAATCTCCACTTTAACTCACGTATCACCATTCGCCTGAAAAAAGCAACTGCACTTCATTAAAAACGGCTAAAAGAATTCTATTGTTCCACCATGCGACGCACTCTCTCTCTGTATATGATTCTGGTGGCGATAGAGACACAAATTCTGGAGATTTGATGCGGGTCAGTTCTCCTTTTTCCCTTGTTTTTTTTTCTCGTTCCAGATACACGGTTTCCACTTTCAATTGGGGTCCAATTTGGCATCAATTGAATGCATACAGATAGTAACGGCTACTTTTACCCGTAATACGATAGGGCAAGCAGCCACGTTCTACAAATGTTAAAATGCCTGCTTGGTAACATTTTTCTGCTTTGTGTGGAAACAGAAATTTTGTACAACCACAAATTATTGAATTCGGTGACAGCTTGGTCAGGGCGCCCCCCCAACGAGTTCTCGAACCTTTTGTACCCCAATGACAGCGTTGTACCGTGATACGCTTTCACTATTGCGGTTTTTTTTTGGTCTCCTAGTGCGACTTAAAAATTCCGACTAATTCGTAACTTGGTTGGGATGATGCGAGTCCAAAATTGTCAATACGATTTTTGCCAATTCATCTTCTTGCAACTCTAATGCCAAAGCAAAAATTCTATTACGCTTTACAATTATCACAGTGCACTTTAAGAGATGCTTAATGCTAACCATAGAGGGTCAAATTCTTGGCAAAAGTATAGATGTAAGTATGAGTGTGTTTTGGAAGCTAGTTCATTCATCATCTTTCTTTCCTATGAGTAATACTGTATTTTACATTACCTACCAACTGTTGAATCCATACGTGATATAATCGATGAGGACGATACAGTTCAACAAAACGAAGTCAGAAATGATAGTCATTGAAGGCGCTCCAAGTATAGCTGCACCGAAATAATGTGCACGACTACCAGTATGTGAAGCTGAAGGTGGACTTTCGGCACAGCAGCACCATGCTCGGGCAAAAATCCAAAATCAGGGAGCGGTCGTACGACGACAGGCTTTTATAGCCAGCAACAAGGGCGTCATTGCTGAAGAAAGACGGTGGTAAGGGCGTTTTAGCTCCATTGGCACCACAACTGTATACTTTCCTTCATTCCGAAAACTCCTTTCACCTGGCATCCAAGGAAAGAGTAACCTCCTCCGGACCGCGCAAATAACTATCGGTTTGATAATCCAAGCGAGTCCGTCGTCCCAGCCAACATTATTTACAGTAAACAGATTTCCTACCACCGCTTATTCGAACGACTTGCTACTTCGTTCTGACGCGTCTTTAGACGCAACCAGATATCGGCCCCTCCGGCTTCGACCCAGCCAGCATTCGACCAACCAACAACTGCAATCATCTTGCTGGAGGCGGAAATTGACGACCTGCCCTTCCGTCCATTTCTTTTAAGTTTCCGACGTGCGAAGCGAAATCCATGAGCATGAAAGCAGTCATCCACCGCTTACGAGCAGCGATTCGGACCAGGGAAGGCCATATCAAACGACGCAGGATCGGCTGATGATCCAAGAATTTATACTCTCGACATCTATACCTTCTTTGCTACCGACTTGTGCCAACTGTATTTCTAAGAAGACAGGAGACTCCACCGTGAAATTGAAAATATATATTTTATGGTTAGTTTAAATTGATTTAAACATAGAATATATGTTTTTATAAGATATGCTTCATCGACTCTGTGGTCGATGGAATGGTATCCACATAAGTTGTAATTTTGACATGCTGATTTTTGCTGAGCTCTGAAGATTTGATTCATGCTGAATTGCGACACAGATATTGTAGTTTTCTTTACTGCTGCTAGTTAAAAAAGTGGTCTAAGCTATTTGCACCACCATTAGCTATCAGAATATTATAGCACCGACGTTGACTTAACCCAAATTTTTTCCTCTCGAGAGGCTACGGTCAGTAACTAGCCTAATTCTGCCGCAACCAAGTTGAAATTTTTGAGTGAGACTGAATCTCATGTCTTACTTCCTCCACGGCGGAAGCATGGAAGAGGTTGGTTATCATCTGATAGCGCTCTTGAAACACCACTAAGCGCGATATTGGAAGCTGCGGCAGCGTCTCTGCTACAAGTGGTATGTCGTACTATGCCAGAAAGACATCTTGGCCTTGACTTTGACGAATTTACCGTCCCGACGATACTTGTGGATCTAGATCCTCTTGAAGCAATATCCGCATGTCTTTGTTGTATTGTATTCATCGATGGTGTACAATTTGTCTGGCTCAGGTGCCTTGAAGGTTTGTCTGAGCTTTTAAGACTTCCACTACATGCATGACCTTAGACTCTGCTGTTTACGGGTTCCCAGTTACCGAGGAAATGGATGACTGAGGTCTTCTTCTCTGGTTCATTTGATAGAAAGACTTTCCTCGGAATTCCCTGGTTCTAGCTTGCTTGAAATTTGTTTCTTGTCCCTGGTCCCGTAGCGCTCGATGAACTTTTCGAAAGGTAGCATTTTCGATCAACCCTGTTTTGAGTTCTACTGGTTGCGGACAACGTTCAACGTCAGTATCGATATCAGCAATCTGATCAGTATCCTCTTGCAAAGCTTCAAAGCGATTGATGTCTTCAAATCGAGACCGTATCCTCCTTGTAGATATCGTTGCGGTGGTGACACGGCCAGGATCAATACCCTTGATTCCGAAGTTCGTTGTCCTTGCAAATCTCATAGAGGAGTTCTTGTACCAAACCTTCACCAGATAAATTGTTGGAGCAAGGTAGAGGGGCATCTTGGCCTTTCAGTTTCTGTTCAGGTGATATAGCTTGTTTTGTTTCAATGCAATGGTCTCCTCTTCCTCTTGAA
>NW_027192144.1:829828-831772 GCF_041956525.1 Rhizomucor pusillus | reverse complement strand
TGACTTTGTTTGCAAGTGTGGCCACCGCGGCGCCATTGAATACATTTATTTGCGGTAATTCGTTCTTGTCATCACGTCTGGGCACGAATGGTCATAGGAAATTGATAATGCGTGCCACCTCTTTTAGTTGGTCTTCCGTGGCTTCAGTTCCTCGATACAGCGCTCTCTTTACATCTTCCGGCTGTATATCTGTATTTGGTCCTCTCTGCTGTAGAAGGAATCGAATGACGTTGAGAAATGCTCGTAGCAAAGTTGCTGACGGTTCCTTCGGTGTCTGGTTGCTCTGCTAAGAAACTGTCATTATCAGTTTTGATTTTTGTCTTCCTCCCTTCTATATACTTACAGCGATTGGTGTATCCTCTTGCTCTTCAATATTGTCTTCATCTTCTTCTTCAGATAAATCAAAAATATTACTCTCATATGCATCCTCCGTTCGCACATGTGATCTGGTTTGCTCTCGCGGTTGGGATATAGCAGATTTCAGTCTTTCGAGTGATTGAATACCCCAATCATGCTGCCCTGAAAGCAATGCGGAGTCCAAACTGCTTCATCAAGCTCTTGACCTTTTCCTTGCCACCGCTTTTGTGTATTGCTTGTCCTTCTTCCTTCTTTTCCTCCACTTTTTCTTGGCGCATGCGTAAAAATTTTTCCAATCTTCGTGGTGCCAAGGTAATCCGCAGGAGTGCAATAATTAAGACTCTGAGATCTTTGTCAAATCGTTTGCGCGACCAAAGGTTATCCATATTGGTTTTATATTGTCGGACAGCGTCTGCAATAGTAGGACTGTGCCTGAATGAAGCATCTTGATTGTCGCCATTTACGGCTTGCAGCAACAGTTGCCTTATTTCTTTGAATGTCTTTGATTCCTTCTTTTCGTTGATGGAGCGACCAACGCATCCAGACTTAATGTTTGATAGATGTTCAGCAGTGTAAACTTTGCTCCGGTGAAATTTCTGGAGATCTTCTTGCACTGGCACAACTCGCAGCTTTGTCTCTGCTTCCTTGTCGAATTCGAAATTGGTTGCAAAGTCTCCAAAGTCGATGTCAACAGCTTTCGTCGTCGAATCCGGATATCCGGATATTTTAAATATTTCCCCAGTCGTGACTTTTGTTGTAAATGCTTCAATAAACCTCGACAGAGATTTCATGTCTTTTGACACTATCTCTTGCTCCTTTCTGAAGGCTTCTTGGAGCACAGATGGTTCAAAATCGGGATGCACTATGTTCTGCAGGCTTGCAGTGACTGTCCGAATCGCTTTGTTATCTTCCGGAGGATCACCATCGTCGCCATCAAGTGCTTGTTGCTCTTCCTCTTCCCGATCATTCGGTTCTATTGGCTCTGATACCTTTGCCTTGCCTTCCTCCAGATCATCCAATAGCCTTTGATAAACTTTTAGCGGATTATAAGTTTTATGTCTCTTGACGTGTGTGCCAATGTAACTGGTTTCTGTTCGTCCGACAAGGAGCTGAATAATTGCTTGTGAACTTCTTTGTAAACCGCAGGTGCATTTTTTCGGCTGCGTTCTCGCGATAGAAAATCTTGCAAAGGGACCTTGTTTTTGAGAACCCGCTTCTGGTATGCATCTTCCAGAAACTTTCGCAGCTGCGTGTTGAAGGCTGCTTCAAGATTAGCCTGATCAATAGTCACCGTCACGGCTTGCTTTTTGAAACGTTCATCAGCGGTGCTACGAGCTTCTGAAGGTGCTGGGATTTTTCTTTGTCTTTCATGCAAGTTCCTGCATTTTGAAACGCTTGAAGTTCCGCCATGAAGTTTTTGGATGGCTCAAGGATGAACCAATTCTTTTTTCCCGAGAAAGAATCTGTATAAGATCATGCACATGGTCAGTCCTTGGCACGAAGAAGAGGTGACTTCATACATGTAAGTACTTACCGTTTAAAATATGAACGAACGGATGGTTATGGTTTGCAAATACTCCATTGATA